>NW_020955033.1:39813854-39828279 GCF_900497805.2 Vombatus ursinus | reverse complement strand
CTGTGAAGATTCAGGTAGTGATACCGGACGTGGCGGCGGGAAGTGACTTACTTCACTTATTGCTGCTCTTCTCCACATCATCCAATACCTGCTTGGCTCTTCTGCATTTTGGCCACAAGTGCGGTTCTTTGGCAGCCTCCATGCTGCTGCAGTCCTGGACTAGGGGGGAGAGATGGGCGGGGGTGGGGGAGGGAGGAAGAGGGGAACCGGCTAGGGTGGGAGGCTGGCCCGTGTTTCTGCCTGTACACATATTCTTTCACCTCCCCACTTGTTGGAGTCTAGCTGCTGGCTACTGAAGACTTTGTGTGACAAAAGTAGTAAGGGTGTTAAGAGCTAAAATAATGAGAAGGGAATCGTGATGATGTGCTCTTTACTTATTCTTTTCAATTAAATTCAGTATCTCATCTGTTTTCTTCAATGTATTCAATGTATTCCTTTTGCTTACTGAAAGCTCTGCATTTGGACAATACAAACAATCCAATCAGTTTTCCTTTTTACTTCTCAGGCATCCACAGTGGCCAGTACAATGATCCAATGTTCCTGCTGAGGAGCAAAAGTGGGGGTGGGGTGAGAACAAAAACACCTTTTTTTGTTTAGATGTTTAAATACAAAGGACACAAAAAGGTGTTTTTTTTCCTGTGACCTTAAAAGAAAAAGATGAGAGCCTATATTATCCTGTATTAACTTTTAAATCAAAATCCAAATTTGGAACCAAAAAATATGTGCTGGGACTCTCTTTGTCACATTCAGTGAGTGGCCTTTTCAACCTCGGATTCTTCAACACTAGTAAATGCTACTACTATAATCTAAGCATAAATACAAGGCCCTTGCCCCCTGGAGAGCTTGACTGAATGGCCTGTAATACTTTAATTTCATAAGCTGCCCTCCATACAAGTTTTATGAAAGATGCTGAGCCACATAAAAATTATACCATGGTGTTAGTTTTCATGGTTTGAGAAAACAACAATATTGCTTTCCAAAAGAAACCTGGAAAGAACACTGGATATGGAGACAGAAGGCCTGCCTAGATTTAAATCCCAGCTCTGGCACTAAATAGTTCTTTGGCCAGTCAATCCACAAGCATTTATTCAAGTGTTTATCATGTGCCAGGCACTGTTCTAGGCTCTGGGGATCCAAAGAAGGGCAAAAACACAGTTCCTCCCTCAAGGAGCTTATATTCTAATGAGGGAAATAATATGGTCCAGTCACTTAGCCACTCTGAACCCTGTTTTCCACATCTGTAAATACACTTAATAATAATAATAATACACTTATGCTCCCTATTTCTTGTAGGTTTTGTGACCATAAGTATAAAGGACTATATAAATACTAGCTATTATTATTGCTTATGAGAACCCTAGTGAGCTCTAAAAGGCCAGCTATATTTCTTCTAACAGAGTTGATCTAGTAATAACATTAACCATTTTTACATTGTAAATACAGTACTTAATATTGCAACTGTAAATGAGAATTGCTCAGAAACTTTCTGTGTTAGATAGAAGACAAATTGTCAGTAGCACACATTAAGAAGATGTTCAACAGAGCCATTCTGAGGGTTCTGGGTCCTCTCATCAGTCAGCACCAATGGAATAATTATCTGGCCTTAGATATTTATACTCTCTTTATTCCCCCATATTGTATTTACTTGTCTCTCTCTCTCCCTCCTCTCCCACCCCCAAACAAGGGGTCAATGCACTGGGTAGCCATGGCTCTTATTGGAAATCCCACTGTGAGTGACATGTGGTGAGATCATAAAGTGGATAACATTTGTTCCCAGCTTCTTCCCAAGTCATCTTTCAGCTACTTCTCTCCCCAGTCCTTGAGTATTGTATAATGAAAAGTATTGAATTTGGAGTCAAGAAAACTTGGATTCAGATTCCATCTTTGACACTTATTGGCTGTTAGATTATGGGCAAGTCTGAACTTCTCTGACTCTCAGTTTCCTCCTTTGTAAGAAGATAAGGCTAGACTAGATGGCTCTAAATTTCTCTCTAGTTCTAAATCTGTAATCCCAAACTCAAAGGGCATCATCAACTTTTATAGAAGGGATCCTGCTTATCTGTCCAAGATGGGAATTCACATTTCTACTGGTCACTCATTAATGCTCAAAGTACTAGATTTCTGATGGTGACATTTTAGGCCCCTGGATAGTAGCCTTAAAAAAAAAATAGCAACATCTTTCCAGAGCCCCTCAAGTTGTACTCCATAGGCAATCATTCTGTCTCCCTATGAAGCTGGATTTCCTGATAGCCCATGAAACAGCTAAACAACTAGAGGAGATTTTGTAATCTACTTTCATAGCACATACGGATATCTCATCACCCCAAATGGACATTTTTTCCATTAATAAATAATCAAAATCCCTCTTGCTGTACCTAGAGGTCCCCTGTGGAAATGCAGAACATTGTCTATGGTTACATGGCTAGTATATGTTGGAAGCAGGATTTGAACCCAGGTCTTCCCAACTCCAAGGAGTGTTATATACAGATAAGTGATTATTTTCCAGGATTTTTTAGCATTCTGTAAACTAATGGAGCCTTATGACCAAGCATAAAATAGGAATCGATCAATTTGCACCTTCCACATCCACCCCACCACACATACTACATTTCCCCATCATTTTTCCCTTCTTCAAGACAATAATATCCTTTCCTTATGTCAATCAGTTAATAAACACTTATTATGTGCCATGTACTGTGCTAAGGTCTGGGGATACAATGAAAGGTAAAAGACAGTACCTGTTCTCAAGGAGCTCACATTCTAATGGGGAAGACAACATGCAAATAACCATTGAGAGCAAACTATGTATTGAACAAAAGCATAAAATGAACTTTCAATTTCCATCATTTATGTGACTCTGACATTCTATACACTGAATTTATTGGAAATGGGTGATACGTGCTTTTTAGACAAAATCATTCACAGAGAACTGTTTCCCTCTTTTTTTTTTAGAAGTCACTTCTCTGTTTGCAAAACCTTCATCCAACCTGAATAAGTGTCATGGGATTTCACTTCCTCTAACCTTGTTGACTGGTTGATGCCCTTCCATAAATGGAAATCAAATGAAAATAGGTTTTACAGTGCTCTTGGAGAAAGAAGAGCAACACTTAGTAAAATGCTACCAATAATTACTTAAAAGCATTTAAGAAAGGGAGTCAGAGAAAGACTATCTTTTATCAGTTTATTAAAACTTACCGTCTGGAAGTGACAAGAACAGTGATAAAATTGAATAAAGGACATCTATCCTAGTGCTCTGCATCTTCATTAATAAACTATTCAAAAAATGTGCAGACACATTTTCTTTGCCAATTAATTAGAGAACTGACCCTTAGAATGGGGGAATCACATGAATGTAGTAGCTTCATGCCAAGTCTCTTTCTTCATACTAACAGACCTTTCACTTTCACATACTCTCCTTTACTACATTACCTACCTTTTTCATAAAGAATTATTCTACCTCTGGTCCTATGCCTAAAATTAAAGAAGCAAAAAAAAAATAAGTCATTACTGATAAATTAGTCAGTCATTTTTGAAAAAGATTCCATGCCTCTTAAAGACAGATTTTTTATTAAATGAGAATTCCTGGCAACTTGAAAAAAAATCATTTGTTAGGCAAAAGTGTTACACTGAGATAATACTTTATAAATAAACTTTATTTGGATCCGAATTAAAAGATAAAAATTAGGATTTTTGAATCTATTTTTTTACTCATTGATATACTCTGGTGAGACCAAGACTCTTGCAGAGTGGTAGTAGGGATCAGGGTAGGGAACTCAGAGGTAGAAAAAAGTAGAGTTACTGATGAATTCATAGGTGCAGCCTCTGAGGACTGAAGGAATATATTATTTATTTGTTTGTTTGTTTTATTGTTTGTGTGCAGCTTTATTTAGCTTGCTCATGATTGGTGCTTTCAAGGATGTGTGACATCTGCTTATCTTGTATAGCAGCTCTTTTTGTGGTGGCAAAGAAATGGAAATTAAGAGGATGCCCATCAATTGGGGAATGACTGAACAAGTTGTGGTATAAGAATGTAACGGAATGTATTGTTTCGTAAGAAATGATGAGCAGGCAGATTTCAGAAAAACATGGAAAGACTTACATGAACTGGTGCTGAGTGAAGCAAGCAGAACCAGGAGAACATTGTATACAGTAATAGTAACATGGTGCTATGACCAGCTTTGATAGACTTAGCTCTTCTCAGCAATATAATGATCTAAGACAATTCCAAAAAACTCATAATAGAAAATGCTATCCACATCTAGAGAAAGAACTATGGAATCTGAATGCAGATCGAAGCATACTATTTTCTCTCTCTTTTTTTATTTCTCATGGTTTTTTCCCTTTTGTTTTGGTATCTTGGGGAGGAGAGAGAGGAGGGAGGGAGAAAAAAATTTGGAACTCAAAATCTTATAAAAGTGAATGTTAAAAATGAAAAATTAATTAATTGATTAAAAAAAGATGTCAATTCTCTTTGTTTATTCTCATTTGTAAACACCAGTGTTTGAGAGCCACAAGTTCCATCAAATTTAACTAGGTCCTAGCTGAAAGTCACAGTTCTATTTATATATATATGTATTTTGTCCTGAATAGGGACAAAAGGGAGCTGGATGACTTTGTTGCAGATCGGTCCATATTCCCTCTTTACCTTTCTTTCATTTCAATGTCACTAAATTATAACTAGACAGATTCTCTGTGAGCGTGGGCTGCATCTTCCTTAATCTTGTACACAATTATCATCATATTTAACCTAATAACCAAATACATGTCACTTTAAAGTTTATAGAATATTTTTTACAGCAACTGTGAGGTAGGTAGTGCAAATACTATTATCTTCATTTAATGGATGAGTAAACTGAAATATAGAAAGATTACACGACTTACCCTGAATCATTCTAGTAACTATTACAGCCAGACCTCAAACTCAGGCATTCTGACTCTTAAAGTTGTGCTCTTTCCACTATAATCAGGGTCCTAAGCTCTGAGCTCATATGAATCATATCCAATTTTGGGAGCTACCTCAAACATACTAGCAGCTCTTCGGCTCATTATGCCTCCACCCAGAGTTTACTCTGGGAAGATGCCGTAATATCACTTGTGTACAGGTTTCAATGGTTGTGGGTGAAATGTTCCCTCAGACTGGTGTGGGGCAGGGGAGGGGGAGAGGAGAGGGGAAAGGAGAAGAGAGTATTCAAGGTTAAAATGCAAATATTACAAGTAAAATAACCTTTATTTCACCCCATATAAAATTCAGAAAATGATAAAGAGACACAAAGAACTCACAATAGCCAATACATGATCACAGTAATTTTCCTTCTCTGGTGATTCCCACTTTCCACTAGGTTCCTAAAGTCTTCCAGGTTCAGCACCACCTTGTGGGTTGGTCTCCTCTTGAAAATGACCTCAACTTGGAGGTTACCAGTGAGGCAATCTACCCACTATTCCAATGTCTCCCATTTTTCTTAGGGATGTATTCTCTCACTCTGCCCTCAGAAGCAGAGTAACATTGCGACTTGGACTCCCTAGAGAGACACATTTGGCATAGCTGATCAGTCAACACGTTGACATTCTAGTGAGTCCCACTTTCATCTCAGAGACCCTCAGAGGGCGTCTAGTTTGGGGTTTCTTGGAAGAGTTACATACTTCGGGTCTCTAAATAGGCATTCTCCTTTTTCACTGGTTCCACATCATCTGCATACAGTTATCACTTCCACATTGTGGGTGTTAGGGGTGGGGCACCCCTGTCATTTAGAAAATCCACTTAAATTTTTTTAGCCCTCCATACCAGAGAAGAAGTCTGAATTATTATGGTATTAAAAGGTAAAATATGTTGATACTATATAATACTACGCACATATTTTATGCATTTCTGAGCTTCTGAACTTTTTCTGTGTCATTTGCTGGCCTTCATGGATCATCTTTGGCTTCTGCAAAACTCTCAAAAAATTCCCATTTAAGAGCACTGACCCTGAAGTCAGGAAGACCTGAGTTCAAATCCGGCCTCAGACCACACACTTGTCACTTACTAGCTGTGTGACCCTAGGCAAGTCATTTAACCCCAACTGCCTAAAAAAAAAATTCCCATTTAATTTCTTATGCTGACCTGCAATATATCAAAATCCCTATGGGGAAAGTCTCGATACGGAAGGGATAACTGTAACTTATTGTATTATCAGAATACAAGATACAGATCATTTGTCCATCAAAAGGGCTTGCTATTCCAACACTGAGATTATTGCACAATCCTCATCTCTTGCTGAGTTACACTTCTCAGGAAATTCTCTTTCTATTGATAGAAGATTTAAATCCCTAAACTCTCAAACTTGGACGTGCCCACAAAGCAACACTGGAGATTAGTACTTCCCAGGAAATCTCCCCATCTCTAAATATCAGAAATCACATTATCCAAGAACTTCTCTTGTGCCTCTATCATAATGCAATGATCAGTGGCTCTTGGAGGTGGCGCTTCACCTGCTGTATTCTCAGGATTTCTCCAGATGAAAAATAAAAAAAGGGAAAGTGCCGAGTAAGTCTGTCTATTCCCTTTTATAGGCTAGCACAAAGGGCCATCTCTTCCCAATGCAATCTATCTTCCAAGAATCCCAGCCAACACCTTCATCTTGAGAGTAACTGCCATTAGTGGACCACATCCTCTAAGAGGTATAAGTCAAAACCAGCCCCTATAGGGAGATGCAATGAAAAGTCCCACACAATAGTTTACTCACAACTTACCTGATTGACATCTACCACATTGCCTCCCTGGGTATAATCTCATGTTATAGAGGAAATTGAATTCTAGCTTTCAATATAGTGTATGTATGTTTTTCACTGATACCTTGGTCTCAGATGATAAATATCATCAAAAATATTTATTAAGTGATTTTACTGTGAATAAAGTATAAGACAGATTAGAGGAATACACAGTAAAATAAAAACATAGCTGTTAACCTCAAGGAGTTACAGATAGATAGATAAATAGATAGATAGACAGATAGATATATAGATATGTAAATGTATTATATATAAATAGATTAATATATATACATATATAATTATCAATATTTATAATACACCATTTGTATGTGCAGATGGAATCATAAAATTCCAGATTTGTAAGGGCTCTCAGAAGCCACGTAGTCCACCTATTAAAGAAGCATTCCCGACTACATTATCCCTAGCATATGATTATCCAGACTTTCTTTTAATATCTTCAAAATAATCTCTCACTATGTAGTCCCCTCTATTTTCAGGGAGTCCTAATTGTTAAAAGAAAAAAGTTCATCCTTATATTGAGCTTAAATCTTCCTTTTCTTAATATCTACCCACTATCCCTTGTTGAAGCCTACCAACCCTGTATAGAACAAGTCAGGTGTCTCTTCCCCATGATAACCCTTCAAATATTTGTGGACAATGAAAATGTTCCCAGTCAATTACTCTCTCATAGGTTGAATATCTCTGCTAATTGAACTATTCCTTATTACCCTGTTCAGTCTTCTCTGGACATGGTCTAGCTGTCAACATCTTTCTTCAAATGTAGCATCCAGAACTAAACACAATAGTCTAGAAGTTATCTAGTCAATATAAGCTATAGTGAAACTATCAAATCCCTGCTTATGGACTCCATACTTCTATCAATTCATGCTAAGATTTTATTAGCCTTTTTGGCATTCCATGCAGTTGATATTTTGAATTTGCAATCTATTAAAGTGTTTATGTCTTTTTCACATGAACTCCTTTTGGATCTTCCTTATCTTGTATGTGTGCAATTGACTTTTTAAGCCTAAATGCAGAACTGTGTATTTATCTCTATTAAATTTTATCTTATTGAATCTAGTCCATGATTCTAGCTTGTCAAGATATTTTTGGATTCTGACTCTACCATGCAGTATAGTATAGAGTACATTTAATATCTAGGCTTGATTTGGGGATAAGACTTTTGAGCTTGAGACAACTATTAGGGGAATTAAATATGGGGAAAGGAGAAAGTGAACTTTAGGGAAACCAATGCTCATGTGACTGGAATTATGTTCCCCATCAGTAGGTATCAGCTAACATCAGGATGAATCTTAAGGATACAGGATCTTACTTTGGGCAAGGGATGAACATCAGCTTAAGTGGTCCGAGAAGGTCCGGTATGGTCCTGAGTCATCTCTAGCTCAAAGGACTCTGGGAGAATATGTGTGCTTTGGTCTGCTTTGGAGAAAATAGAGAGTTGTAGCCAATCTTGGATTTGGTGGGAGGAAGAGCATGCAAGATTCCCCAGGTTTAGACCTGAAGCCTTGGGTCATATATAGAACCAATAAAATTTCTTCAGATCAGAGGCATCCTATACCAACCAACAACAACAACAACAACAAAAACAAAAACTGTGACCTCTTGTACTGTCCTATTTGAGACTTGCTTCCCTAGCACCATCCTGGAGCGAAACCAACATTTTTTTTTTGGTAGAAAACAAAGATAAAAATATCATTTACCCTCATGTATCACCTATTTCACTGATTCATTTGAAAAGCATTGTTCATTCTATATTGGCCCATATATTAGCAGAGGAAAGGAAGGAAAGGTGTAGAAAAATATTAACTTTTAGGTGGATTGATGTTGATTTTGATACTTATTTTCCTTTGTGGCTTTACATTTCAAGTACAACTAACTACAATGTTAGAGACTAAAGTAGGCATTGCTGAAGCTCATAGAAGTATGATCTCATTGAGGAAAAGTAATGTCAGTTAAAAAAAAAAGGAAGCAACAGCGTGGTTCATATTGAGATTAGGAAGGCAAACTGCTTAACATGTAAAGAGAAGCTCCTTGTCCTTACTTCTCGTGAGAGTGGAAGGTGAAGGTGAATCATGAGGATAAAACTATACAACATATTGAATACACAACTTTGTTTTATATTACATATGAAAATCAAAAATTTTAATGGAATATCTGAATAGCCGTGTATTCGTTTGCGGAGGAAGGAATGAAAAACCAGTAAACAGTAGCAGAAGCCCTTGGAAATGCTACCTACTGGCCTCAAAAGCTTTTTCAAGATCATTTAACCCTGATCAGGTACTTTTTTTTAAAGGCAAGAAAGATTTCAATGATGTGATTCTGGGTCTGATGCCTTGTGACATTACTCATTCTCTATACATTCAGAGAATTTTCCTTCCTTTTCAGGTGTAAAAATATTACCATGGAATTAGTGTTGTGGTAGGAAATTTTACCAGCTTTCAAAAGACAGTAGCAGAGATGAAGTAAGACTGTTCTGTATTATGAAAATACTTTAAATGAAATACCAATGACAGTTCAAATTTATAAAGCACTTGACGGTTTATAAAATCCTTTCCTACAATAACTTTATGTTACCATATAGGAACCTGAGGCTCCACGAAATAAAATGATTAGTTCATAATCACATGATTCAGAAGTAGTACAGCCAGGAACCCAGCCCATCTGCTCCAAGTTCAGTTCTTGTTCACTAGTTCATACTTTTTCATAGCTTAGGAAAAATAAAAGGATCCTGTGACTGCCAAAAGGAAAAAAAGTGACCATAAGGCTCCTTTAGAATTATATTTTTGTAATAAAAATTGAAATCTTTTAATCCTATGATGACTTGGAAAGTTGGACAACAATTTTACCATTAATAAAATGAATTCATCTAACAATTTAGCTGACATCATTAATTTAGAATTCATAACAGTCTGGGAAGGGACCGGGTTGAGATTGTCCTTGTCTTGGCAAAACACTTTTTCAAAGAAAGTAATTTGTGTATTATAGCATAGATAAATAGTGTAAATAATGCTAGGAGAAATGATTAAGATGTCTAAGAGAAAAAATGTATTTAACTTCCATTTACAAGTACAATCATTCAATTATATATTCAAGAACAAAACCAATTAAGAAAAATGAATGAATAAAAACAAAAAACAAAAAAATTATGCATATGCTCATAAACTTATTAGCAAAGCAAAAGCTCCATATGGTGGCTTTAATAGGACTGCGACAAAAGTCATTCTAATTGTTTCCTGATAATTTTGTGAATAATTAACACAGGCTTATTGTTATTATTATTCTCTTTAATTACATTGAGTAGTAGACATATATTGTCCTTTTGGCTCAGCTGTCTTCATTATGCACCTTTATATACATTTTCTCACATTCCTTTGGATTCTTCAAATTAGTCATTTTATGGTGCAATATGATGTTGTTTAGTCTTGTCTGACTCTTCATGACTCCATTTGGGATCTTCTTGGCAAAGATACTGGAGTGGTTTGCCATTTTCTTCTCTAGCTCATTTTACAGATGAGGAAGCTAAGGCAAACAGGGTTAAGTGACTTGACCAGGGTCACACAGCTGGTAACTGTCGGAGGCCACATTTGAACTCAGGAAGATGAGTCTTCTTGAGTTTAGGGCTGGCTCTCTATCCATTGTGCTATTTAGCTGCCCAAAATACACGCCTTGACTAGAACAATGTATGTGAAAGAATTAAAATCCCTGAACTCTGTATAATCATAATGAACAAATTTGACCCTCGAGACGAGCTGAGAAAATACAAGTCCCTACCTTCTTTGCAGAGTGGACAATACACTTTGAGTTACAGCTAATGCATTGTTTACTTTTGTGTAATTATTTCTTTCCTCTTTCTCTTTTATTTCTGGTTACATGGGATGGCTTCATACACTGGGGAGGGGGAATGGTTATATTTGGAAATGGAGGTGATATAAAAACAAAAGTTATAAATAAAGATTTTTTTAAATGGATCAAATAAAATAAATAAACCCTTCAATGCAACAGCATTCTATTATACTTACATACCATTATTTTTTTCAGTCATTGGACCTCTAATTTGTTTCCAGTTATTTGCTAAACTAAATAGTGCTTCTGGGATTCATTTTGTACAAATAAATATTTTTCTCCCTGTCAATAACCTCCTAGAATATAATCCCCATGCTGCCCACTTCCTGACAGAGAGGTGATAGAACAAGACTGCATATTAAGACTTTTTATTTTTATTTTTTTGGATGTGGCCATTGCAGGAATTTGTTTTGCTTGACTTTACATATTTGTAAGAAAGATTTTATTTTTCTTTCTTTCTCAATGGGGGGGAAGAAAAGGCAGATTTTCAATGATTTAAAAATAAAATTTAATTTAAAATTTGAAAAGGAACATAAACCTATGATTATGAGTATGATTATTTAAAAATTTTTCCATATAAATTTATATTGCTTTCCAAAAAGTAGGAACCAATTCACAGTTGCAAGAACAATATGTTAACATGCCAGTTTTTAACCACAGATATGCCAGCATTGAATTTTATTGTCTTTTATTAACTTTACCAGAGTTACTTTAAAATTTAAAGACTTGTAAAGTGCTTTAATAGCACATGGTAGGATATATAAGTACCTATAACATATACATAAGCATGTGTATATACATACACACATATTTTACAAATATATAAATTTGTATAAATTTATGTAAATTATAAATGATTATCTTCTTACAGCGGATCCTTTAGTGACTTCTTCTAAGTTGTAATTTTTAAATACAGTTTAAGCCACTATACATTTGAAAGTAATAAACTATATTTCATTTAAGATACTTCAACATAGGACTAAAGACAGTTACATTAAAACACCATTGTGGGAACTGTGAATTGGTCCTACCATTCTGGAAAGGTATTTGGAATTTTTTTTAAGTGATTAAAGTGAATGTGCCATATGACCCAGAGATCTCACTTCTAGGCATCTAGCAGAAATCCCTCTTCTAGACCCCCAAGGAGGTCTAAGGCAGAGGTTAGAAGTTCCATACACAACAGGAAAAAGTCAGAGCCAAGAGATTAGGTGGAATTTAAGGCCCTGAAACCAGAGGTACATCCTTTTAAAACTTCTTAAATTGGCCTTGCCCATACCAACCAAAGCCTCAGAGCTGAACCATGGAAAATACAGCTACCTGTACAATTTTCCACCCCAAATATCTCCACCATGACCATAATGTAGCATGAGAGAATGGCTTGAACTCTGGTCATCCCCCTTATCACTGTCACATGAGAATGTCAGCTCTGGGACCCTGGCTTCTGATAGGCTAACTTTCACTTGATCTTGTTCAGAACTACTTTTTAATCATGCTACTTTTAATCAATTGCAAGCCATATTTCTAGGTCTTTACCTCACACCTTCTAGCTCCCCTTTCTTTTTATGTTGTCTTCCGCATTAGAATGTAAGTTCCTTGAGGGACTCTTTCTCCTTTTTATTTGTACCCCCAGAGCATAGCACTGTACTTAGACCAAAGTCAGCACTTAATAAATGCTTTTTCATCAATCCATTCATTCAAATATCCAACCATATACCCCTGTTCTACCAGGCTAGCAAACCAAGCAAGAGAGGTAATAAAGTCAGTCTGACATGACACCATCTTGATGAAACTACGTTGACTTTGGACATCAAAACTTACATTTCTAAGTTCACAAATCACAAATTAGCCTTTAAGTAAAATGTTCCACAGCAACACCGTGGGATAACCAACTTTGATAGACTTAGTTCTTCTCAGCAATACAATGATCTAAGACAATTCCAAAAGCCTCATGATGGAAAATGCTATCCACACACGGAGAAAGAACTATGGAGTCTGAATGCAGACCAAAACATACTATTTTCTCTTTTTTTTCCCTTCTTGTGGTTTTCCCCTTTTGTTCTGATTCTTCCTTCACAACATGACCAATGTGTAAATATGTTTAATATGATCATATATGTATAGCCTATATCAGATTGTATGTGGTCTCAGGGAGGGGGTAGTGGAGGGAGGGAGAAAAAAATTTGGAACTCAAAATCTTATAAAAGTGAATGCTGAAAACTATCTTTACATGTAATTGGAAAAAAGAAAATACTATAAAAGATCAAATAAAATGTTTCAGAATTTTGGGAAAACCAAGTCTGACCTATAGCTTCAAGACTCTGTCCCCTTCCCCTTTTTGGAAATTAGGACATTAGCTCATTTCTAGTTCCATAGCATCTCATCTATCTACATGAATTTTTAAAGTCCCTGATAGTACCTCTGCAATTACATTTGTCACCATCAGCACTTTATCACTTAGTTCATATTTAGGTCTGTTGATTTATCCTCACTGAGGGCAGTTAGGTGCTATTTTATCAACTTATCAGCTATCTTGGATTTAAATTTTTCTTAAGCATTTTTGTTCTATGCTTCCTGGTCCAAAGACCACTTACCTTGACAGAGAAAACAGAAGCAACATGTAAATTGAGTAATGCTGCCTTATCTTCATCATCAGATTGTACAGTTTCATCTATACAAAACAGCAAGTCTAGCCCTTCTTAAATTAGAAAACAGGTGATCTTTTCCCCAAATTTCTCACCTATATTTTCCTTTTCCCCAAGTAATCATTAGTAAAATACCATGACACATATTTTACCAGCATTCCATCCCTCGCCAAGAAATAATTATTTCTACATTTTAAGCTATGGACCAGATACAGGGGTGGGGAATCTGTGGCCTTGAGGCCACATATGGCATTCTAGGCCATTGGGTATGGCCTTCTGACTTAGTCCAAGTTTTATAGAACAAATCCTTTTATAAGGACATTTGTTCTGTGAAGTTTGGATTCAGTCAAAGGGCCACACTTGAGGACCTAGAGGGCCACATGTGTCCTCAAGGCTGAAGGTTCCCCATCCCTGCAGTCAAATTCCATTGTCAGACATGATCTTCTTAGTCAGCCATTCCCTTCCCAAACCTGTTATTTTCTTCTGAAGCCCAGATTTAAAATGGCAGAAATGCTGAAAGTCTCCTAGGTTTCTAGTCTTCAGCTTGTACCTCAGAATTTCAATTTTCCTGGCAATTAAAATAAGGTGCTATCATTTGTCTCCAAGTAAGTCACAGTGGGTAGTAGTATTCAGATATGACATTTCCCAAGGTGCTCTCTGCCATGTCCCGGATTTGTGTCCCAAGAAAACAACAGAACTTTTTTCTGTTGTTCATGTTAGTTTGATAAATGGCTACCTCTTTACTCTTTGACAGGGAGTCACTAACCATTGCTACCCACTTCTTTTTGAAAAATATGTTATTGGTTCCCTTTGTCCAACTTTCCTCTGAGCCTGGAACACTCTCCCTCTTCTGCTTGTTCTGACTACTAACCTCTCTGGCTTCAAATCTCAACTAAACTCCCACCTGCTACTGGAAGCCTTCCCCAAACCTTTTTAGTTCCAGTGCCTTCCTTCTGCTAATTGCTTCTTAATTAATTTGCAAATAGTTTGCTTTGTATACATCTGTTTGATTGTTATCTTACCCATTAGATTGTAAACTCCTTGAAGGCCGGGACTGTCTTTCACCTCTTTTTGTATCCCTAGTGTTCAGTACTTAATAAATGTTTATTTAGGGGCAGCTAGGTGGCAGAGTGGATAGAGCACCAGCCCTGAAGTCAGGAGGACCTGAG
>NW_020955033.1:39802481-39813787 GCF_900497805.2 Vombatus ursinus | reverse complement strand
TCTTCACATTAGCCCCTTCTTTGTGACAGAAAATCAACAAAGAAGAAATATGTGATACAGAGATTATATCTTATGATGTATACAATATTCTGTCCTGGTAATCCTCTCTACCTCCCTAATAAAGGAGGAAGGATATTTCATTTTCTCTTTTCTGGGACAGTAATTTTTTCCATTGCTCAGAGTTCAACTTCCTGTTACTGATTTTTTAATTTACATTTTCATGTAATATATATTAGCTTCCTTGTTCTGTTTATTTTACTAGGCATCATCAGTTCATACAAATCTCACACATTCTCTAAATTCCTCATATTCATCATTTCTTATACAATATTACTCCATTTATTTACCATATTTAAAAAATCAATTGTTGTACAGTTACTTTGCAGTTTTTTGGTGCCATGAAGAATGTTCCTAATCACAGGCTTTGAAAACCCCCTCCATGAACTCTCCTTGAATTCTCCTACTAGATCAAGGAAGTCTCTAGTGTTAGCCTGAGGCTATAATCCTATCAACTGACCTTTTATTGGGCCTACGCCCAATCTCCCAGTTCTCTGTTATTCTCAACCTAGCCCAACTCTCCATTGTCTGTTATCTCAGGATGGCCCCTTCCCACCCTTGATCCTATCTAGACCCCATTCTACCTCCCAGTCACTCCCAACAAGATCCTCCCTAGACCCCTACTCCCAGACCCCTCTTCACAGTCACTCCAAACTACTTGGCCACTCCTAGATCCCTCCCACAGTCTTTCAGTATACCATCTTGTCTCCATTAAGGTACTCAGATTCTTAAAATCTAGCTGATGGCTGAGATTCATTCTAGCCTGCTTGTCAATACCAGAGTTACAAATGTTCAGATTCCTCAAGAGTCTGCCCAAAATGGCAAATCTTTAATAAACCTTGTCTTTGGATGAAAGAATGTTCAGGTGGAATTCATTTGGGCAGAACCTGTGTGTCACTATTTCAGGGATCCAGCACCCCTAAACCTCAACACTATGACCACCTATCTGTTCTTGCTTTGACCCTTGCTAGACGGCCTCTATCCTTATGGCACTTATGCATCCATGTCATCATTTCATGGAACACAAAAAGCTTCTTAATCCTGAGAGAGTTCAGTTCTCCCTCTCCCTCATTATATAGATCAAAATGTTCAAAAGTCCTTCCTTTTCTTTGTCACATTCTTCCATCCTCCAATGTCTTGACATGGGTTAGGAGTCCTTCTTAATTTTTCCTTCAGATTCTTTTTCTTTTCAAGCCACTCTCCCTGATAATCTGGACAATAGAGAGGCATCCCTTAAGCTGTGTTACTTTCGGTGGTAGGGTTGTATATACTTGTGTATATACAACTATTACATGTTATTGACAAAAAATCGAAATACAGGGATGCTCTGAAAATCATTTAAAAATTCCTCATGCACTGCAAACTTACTGAAAATTGAGGTCCTCAGTCTTCTGCTGGTCTCTTTGGTAGGTATCTGAACTAACTTTAACGGGGAGCTGCTGTACTCTGCTCTTTTGACTGCAATACTTATTTGCTATTCTAGGGCTCTTAAGTGAAGTTTTCTTTGTCTAGACTTAGAGCTTTTCGTGCAATTTTATACTAGCTCGTTCAGTTACCTTCTATTTGCATTTAGCAGGTTCTCGGCAATGCCCCATTAAATTTTTTTTTTTTTTTTTTGCTCACATCTGTTGTCTGAAAGAGGATCTCAAGCACAATCAAAGTGCCAGACACTTTGTAACTATTTTTACCTTTTTCAGTTTTCACCTTGGTAGATTTCAGATGTCTCTTCCTGTTTCAACTCTCCTTTCTTGGTGTTAACACCTATTGTTAGGATATCAAAGTAACCTTCCCCAGCCCAACTCAGTTAGAATTTCAGATCTCTGGGAAGATAGATTTAAATTCTTTAGATCTGCATTTTTACTACCTAGACCATATCTTCTATGTACAATATCACTGCTACAGAACTGTCTGCTATGATATTATTTCACTTAAAGTCATCTTTATTTGTTTCTTGCCCAGAACTAAACAATTACATTAAGCAGGATATGCCTGTATCTTGAATTTAAGAAATTAATGAGAAGAGAGTAGGTAGATTCATAGCTTATTAAACTATGTGCCTATTTGAGCCCATGTCTAAGTCACATGAGCTGTAGTACAGATCTGTAGTAAGGTAACAAGATTCAAGAAATTCAGGAAGATGGTGGAGAAGTCAAATATTTCATTAGAATCAGCCAACATATACCTGTCCTTAATTTCTCATTGTTTCTAGCTCTCCCTTCTGAGGCCAAAAAGAATAGAACCCAAACAAACAGAACCCCTCTGACATATAAGTCTTTCATATCTTAACAGATTAGTGTCATATCCCTTTAAGTCTTCTTTTCTCTCAGATAATGTTCCAGTAAACCAGAAATTCTTGGGGTCAATGCACAGATTTGAGATGGTCTGTGAATTTAGAGAGGAAGAAAAAATTACATGTTTATTTCAAGAACATTAGTTTCCTTCTGTATTTTAGTATCTTTTGCTTTTTTTTTTTTTTTTTTTTTGAGAGACAATGGAGTGGGGGAGGAATGGGTGTTAAGTGCTTTGCCCAGGGTCACACAGCTTGTAAGTGTCAAGTGCCTGAGGCCAGATTTGAGTCCTTCTGACTCCAAGGCTGGTTCTCTATTCACTGCACCTCCTAGCTGCCCCATATCTTTTGCATTTTATGTGTAGTAGTGACTGCTCTGGCTTCCACTCCTGGAAGGGCACATTTCACTTCTCCGCTAGAGTTATCTAGTAGCTCCAAGGAGGTTGGGGGCTGTCTAGATTCTGACATTTACTCAAGATTGTGTTCCCCCAATTTTAGGTGCCCTTAATAACTCAGTTCCATTTAACAGACAGATTAGCTTTTACAAAGGGATATTTACTGTGAAAGTGTAGCAAAAACAAATATACAAACATCCGTTCCTTCCCCAACAGCTGGGAAGGTATAATCTCCCTTTCACCTACTCTGGGGAGGGGAAGGGACACGGTGCTCACAGCTTTATTCAGTTTCTACTTAGCATAACACCACTGAGCTCCAAGTCCAAAGCCCCTCTGGATTTGTATCTTGGCACTCTGGTTTCTCAGGATTTTCCTGCTGACCAGGTAGCAACATCTGACCTGGAATCCTGGTTCTAAGGTCAGCATGGATTGAACTCCCTGGGACTCCACCTCCTGTACCTAGAACTGAAATGGCTAAACAAAACAGATCCAAATCCCAGTCTCAATTCTTGGGTCTGCGGGTCCTACAAGGGGAAACAAATCTTCCCCACATTCCCAGATTAGTATTTAATCCATGCTGTGCGTGAAGAGGACTTTCACCCCTTGGATGCTAATAGAAGGAGAGAGAAACTGGTAGTTTTAAAGAAACACCCTGTCCTGGCTATGTAGACGATAGAAGGAGGCTACTTCCATCCCTGTGTCAGGGCAACATAGCATATCTTCTCCAAGAAGCAGTTCCCTGCTATTTCTGACATGTATGCTTCCATTTTAGATGATCTGGGTGGACATAAAAACCCAGCTGCATATGCATTCAAAAATATTCTGAGAAGGGGTCCATAGGTGTCAACAGACTGATTGCCAAAGAGCTGTATAAATCAACAAATGTTAAGAACCCATGCTTCAAGCAACCATTTTATGGTGTATACTCATGGCCCATAACCTCCGTCCTCTGCATACTTTACAACTTATTGATCCTTCCTAAAATGTGACTCCCAGAATGGAACACTATACAACAGAATTTATGCCACTAGCTCTTCACAAGCCATTTACTAGGATATAACTATATCAGAAAACTAAGTTAAGTCTAAGAAACTCTGATAGAAATATTCACAAAAAGGCCTCCCTAATACCTAAATAATTCACCTAGCCACCTAACCAATAAAAATGACAGCATGAATCCTTTATCCAGGGAGATGCTAATCCCCATCTAGTATAAGCTAACAATAAAATACTGTCAAGTCAAACAGGCCACCTTTGCTAGGCTATACACCCACTGTAAATGTCATGTGCTCTGTTTCCATGAGATCAAAGAACAATAGGTCATAGATTCCTGGGAAGAAATTAGCCATCAAATGGAAACATGAAAGTGAAAGCAATAAGGTCACAGTTTGTTGTTAATAAAACAAGATGCAGTTTTGACCAAAATGATGTCTCAATACCATCAATTCATCAGCCAACTGTAAATAGGGAAATGTTTTGTTTTTGTTAGTTTAGAAAATTTATATCATAAAGTATAGGCAATTCCTGGAGACTTTAATAGTAGTAACATCACATGGGCCATTAGAAACAATCATACAAATAGCAAATTGATTCCAGTGTGACTCAGATGTACCACCTAAACCTAATGCATGACTTCAAATTGTTGTCCTTGGATCCTTGAATAGTTTTTAGTGGAGGAGCTCATCAGGACTTTCTAGTACTCTCCTTCCTATGACTAGCTTGTATTCATTTTGTACATATATTCTGGACATAACTTGTACATGCACCTCTTGTCTCCCCTGTTAGAATGAAAGACCCTTGAGGGCTAGAGGTTTTATTATTGTCTTTATATCCCCAGTAATTAGGATTGTGACTGGCACAGATTAGGCCTTTTATGTTTGTTGATTAATTGATTATCTTTGTTGAATACCATGTAGAAAAAATATGCAAAGAAGTCATGTTAGTTTCTTTCTGCACACAGCAAACACTGCCTATAACTATATGAAATGATTTAGAATAAAGTAATTTGACTGTACTATATATAAAGTCAGCTCAAAGACAGACTAAACCACTTAAAGAATGTTGGAGGAGCTGAAGTTGGCTATTATAGCTTCAGGGTAATAACAATAATAGCTGGTTAAGTGCTTCATAGACATGATTTCACTCGGCCTCACAAGAACTCTGTGAGGTAGATACTACAAGTATTTTTATCCTTACTTTATAAAGGAGGAAACTAAAGCTCAGAAAGATTAAGATGCTTCCCAATGGTTAAACAGCTAGTAAGTGTCAGAGGTAGGCTTTGGACCTATAATTTTTTTAATCCAAATCTACACCCTATTCTTTTTTTGTTTATTTGTTTTGGAGGCAATGGGGGTTAAGTGACTTGCCCAGGGTCACACAGATAGTATATGTCAGAGACTGGAGCTGAACTCAAGTCTTCTCTGCTTTGCTGATATCCTTTGATATTCGGATATCTGATATTCCAGAAATATTGGGAATTGATGTAACTATATAAGGACAAAAGTCACTCCTCAATAGAGAAATGCTGAAAGAATTTGAATGAGCAGTTCTCAAAAGATAAGAAAGTTATCAATAGTTACATTAAAAAATTGTTCCAAATCACTAATAATAAGAGAAGTATATATTAAAAGACCTCTGAGGTTCTTCATTACAACCATCAGATTGGCAAAGATAACAAAAACAGAAAATGACAATTGTTGGAGGGGCTCTGGGAGGATAGGCACACTAATACATTCTTGGTGAAGCCATGAAGTAGTCCAACCATGCCAGAAAGCAGTTGAAACTATACTCCATAAGTCACTAAATTGTACATATCCTTTGAGCCAGTGATACCACTACAAAAAAGATCAAAGAAAAAGAGAAAGGATCCATATGTGAAAAAAAAATCACAACACTTTGTTTTAGCAAAGATCTGGAAACAAAGCAGGTGACCATAAATTGGGAATGGATGAACAAACTATGGTATATGAATGTTACGGAATGTTGTTCTTCATCACAGGTGGTGTCTTAACTTGCACGTGAATTGGATTTAAGTGAGACAGTTGCACAAAGTCATCAACCTTACTCTGTCTTCCAAAGTCATCAAAGTCCAGTGGCAGGACAAAAGCTATGGCAATGGCCCAGGATGCAGTGGATGACCTTGGTTTCTTTGATGCCTGATCAAACTCTAAGTCATCCACAGTGCCTGCTTTAGTTGCTTTCATGGCCTTGAAACAAATCGTTCTTATCCGCCCACCCATTCCAACAAGAGAAATCCTCACCTGCTTGGGTTAGACATCCCCTTAATTCACCCTACAGGTTTGAGGCCTGTTGGTTACCCTCAACCTAGTTTAGCCCATTTTATTGTTTAACTCTCACTCTTACCTGTGGCTCCAAGAAGCTGTAGCATGCTCAGCAGCCTTGTTATGCAATATTATTGTGCCATAAGATATGATGGAAGGGACAGATTCAGAGAAATCTGGAGGACTTAATATAAACCATGCAGAGTAAAATGAACAGAACCAGAAGAACGAAATTTAGATAACGACTACAATTCTATAAAGGAAAATAACCTTGGGGCAGCTAGGTGGTACAGCTGATAGAGCTCTGGCCTTGGAGTCAGAAGGACCTGAGTTCAAATCCGGTCGCATACACATAACACTTACTAGCTGTGTGACCCTGGGCAAGTCACTTAACACCATTGACTAGCCAAAAAAAAAAAAAAAGAAAAAGAAAACAAACAAACAAAAAAAGGAAAATAACCTAGAAAGATTTAAAAACTATGATCAACTCATTGAATAATTACTACTCCAGAAGACTGATGGATAGATCATCCTATCTATCTTATGGCAGAGAAGTGATGAGCTAGAAGTGTGAAATAAGACTTAAAATTTTAGAGATAGCCAGGTTGGGGTGGGGGTGGGGATTGATTTTGTATGACTATATTTATTTGTTACAGTGGGGGGCTTTTCTTATTCTTTCTTGGGGATAAAAGACCCGATTTAGAGGAGTTAGTGAAAATGATACTCAAAAAAAGTTTAAAATATCATCAAAGAATCATAAAAAATAAACAGGAGGCAGGAGAATAAAGTTGATAAGACATTGTCCAACAGGACAATGCTGGAGCAAACCATGTTAAATTTGAATTATATGAAAAACCCTCAAAGTGTGTGTAATGAAAATGACAAACTTTACATAACAGTTCACAGTCAAATACAATCCACTCTTTTGTTATTCTTTGAATATTAAAAAGTTTATATTTGTTGATGCTTAAGTTCATAATAAAAAATTATTATTATTTTTTTTTAAAAACCAAAATGAAAATATATTGCAACACCAACAGTAGCAAAATCTGGAAAAAAAAAAGCAAGACCCATCTCAAGACAAAACAAAATAGATAATGAGCTCATTGAAGCAATTGGGGGTGGGGGATTAAATTAACAAAAACAGCACCATGATTAATTAGGTAAGGAGTGTATATAAATGTAATTCCTATTACTTTTGAGTAGAGCCTAGGAGGCTTGTAGCTGGTCCTATATACATAATAAAGGCAGGAATTTGGAGCAAATGAATTGGAAGGAGGATTTTGCTGGGTGGCCTCTTTTTCATCAAGAACCTACCTCAAAATACAACTAATTTATTATGACTTTTTACCAGCAGAACGGAAGTGATAGATTAAGCTAGTATTATCATTGATGCTATCATCATCATCATCATCATCTTCATCTTCATCATTGTCTTCATCATTTATTCAAACCGAAAGTGCAGCCCTCACTTTGGAAGACTCTTTTCATAAGTAATAGGAATAGCTAATATTTGTGTAGTATAGCACTTTAAAATTTGAAAGCACTTTGCATATACTATTCATTTTTTCCTCCTAACAACCCAGTGAGGTAGATGCTATTATTGTCCCATTTTACAGATGGGGAAACTGAAGCTGAGATTCAATGATTTACCCACTATCACAAAACTAGAAAGTGTCTGAGGTAGAATTTGACCTCAGGTTATCCTGAGGTCAAATTCGGGGATCTCTCCATTACACTAGAGGTTCCAAACTTCTGCTTCTCCTGAGTGTGCCCAGAATCAGATTTAAAATATAATTGGAAAACATTTAACAAAACAAAGAAAGATACTATAGAACATAATATTAATATGTGGTTTTCTAATGTTTTTATTTGAGTTTGACCACATAGCACCAAACTGTCTCTTAAGTAGAAGAAACTTTTTTTTATTAAGAATGGTTATTGTAATTCTTTTTGCATGTATATTGAGAATTAATAGTTTTCTTTGAAGCATAGCCACTTAGTGTGTGTTTTTTTTTAATAAATTTGCTTGTCAAAAGTACTTCAGGTTTGGTTTTTTTTTTCTTTTCCTCTAACTTTGCCAAAGGTTCTTCTCAGCACACTTTGAGAGTAGCTTCCTTCAAGGTCATTCTTAGAATACTTATTAGTCCCTACACTGAGCAGACTGCCCATCTTGAGATAACTCTCCAACCCCCAATGTCACTGGCTATATATCATTCTTAGGCTAATTAGGGGAGCCAGCCCAGCATAAATTTCCCCCTAGACAATAGGGATCTGTATCTAAAGCTGAGGGTCTTGACTGTGTTCCAAATCTATTACCCCAACCCCAAACACCCATGAATGCAGAAAAAACTGTTCATAAGTAAGGCATATGCTCTGGACAATTAGTGCTTGTAGATCTTCATGAGGAACAAGGTCAAATGAAGAGCTTTTTTCTTTACATAAACAGGAATAATACAGCCTCAAATCACAGTCAGTCAAGACTAATGCTGTGATAGATGAACAGGCAGACAGGCAGAGCATTCATTAAATGTTTACTATGTGCCAGGTACTGTGCTAGTGGAGCTACAAATCAAGTAAATCAGTGCCTGCCTTCAAGGAGCTTACATTCTCAGAGGAAGACAATACATAAAGGGGAAGCAGAGAAGGTAAGAGCGAGGTGACATGTTTTGAAGGTGAATAGAAAGTAATTTGGAGGATGGTTTGGGACAAAATAAAGTGAAAGCTCATCTGTTGGAGCCTGGCATCCCTGGGGCAGTCAAAGGTTCTGGTTGGGGAGGAGAAAATGGGGATGATGGTTGGTCTGGAATTAGCTAGGGTATGAAATAAATCTTACATAGATACTGGTGCATGTATCACTTTACATGAAACTCTATATGGCTGGAGGAGTACCTCCATCATCCAGGATGGAAGTACCTACCAAGGGGTCTGGGGAAGCATTCTTTTCCCTGTACTTGCTTTTTATCAGAGATCCAGATAGCTGGAATTAAAATTCTACAATGAATTCCCCTGGAATAAACCTGAGTTGTGTGTTTGGTTTTGCTTTCACCTTTTTAATGGTATAGTGGTATATTTAGCAAATAACTTTTCACTTTGAGAAACATTTAATGTTAAGAGCTGGAGGATGGGCAATAGAATCTGATTAACTCTCTAACCTTTGGAATCAAATCCATAAACTTATGACAAGGATGATAAATTTTCTTGTTTATTTTTTAAAACGTGTGCATTCCTCCAACTTCTTTACTTGCGTGGATGATGAAAAGATCATGGGAATGGTGTGATAAGGAAATTAAAACCTCTGGGTTTTGGATTTGGACAGCCTTTAGTAATTTGATGAAAAGTAGCTTTCACCCCCAACCCCACCCCCCAACCAAAGCTGCAAATGATTTTTAGGTTGGCAATCAGGAAATGACAGAAGTAAGGGGGGACTTTCTAACCCTAAGTCAGATAGAGGTTTGGAACAGATAAATTGTTTCTGAAGAGCAATTGTAAATAGATTATACACAGATCAAATGCCTGTAAATTTTACTTAGGGGCAGTCTTACTTCCAACTAAACTGCAGGGTACTTTTGCAGCTTCTCCTTATTACTGCCTCCTTCTACTCCATTCTAGGCACTAAAGGGCAGCAGGAAACAGACACAATGACCTTGCCTGGGTGGGTAACAGCAGGATCGCCGTGCTGGAGTCAGGTAAAAACATAAAAACAGACTACCATTCTGGAGAGCATTTTTGGGAACTGACAGATTATTTTTCTTACGGAGAAAGGAAAGGTAAAGATTTTCTCCAAGTTCAATGATCTAGTATGTAGAGGGCTTGTTTTCCTCATTAAATGAGCTGAAATTTTAGCCAATGAGCTCTAAGATAAAAGAAAGATGGCAGAGACTAGTCTTCCTTTTATGGGGAAGAGGTAGCTCCTCAAGCACAGTATAGAGAACCTCCAGAATCATAAACCCAACACAGTAAAACCTAGCAGTGACCATTAAATCTGTAGAGCACTGTCTGGCAGACACCATGTATAAGACCAGAAGGGAACAAGATCAGTGGGAATAATGTAAGGGTGTTCGTAGAAGACATCAATGGCACAGCAATGTCAGGGGTTTGAGCTGCCCCAATATACATGTATTCTTGTTTCACTTCCATATATGGACCCTTCCATATGTACACCCTGGCTACATGAGTTCCCCACACGCAGGTCCCTCCGTATGTGGTCTCTGTGTCAACTCTTTCCACTGATGGAAATGTTCTACTGCTGTCTTTCCTACTATACTATTTCGTTGAATATCTTTGTTACACTTTTCTTACTCCTTATTCTCTACCATATACTTGTTTGATCCAGTGACACTGTCATCCTTTCTGTTCTGTTAAAAAAAATATCCCTTTTCTCAGCTCTGGACATTTTCTCTGGCTATTCTCGGTTCCCGAAATACTCTTCCTCCTTACCTATCCTTACTGGATTCCCTGGCTTCCTTTGAGTCCTAACTAAAATCTAGTCTTTTACTAGAAGTTTTTCCCAATCTTCTTAATTCTGGTACCATGCCTTTGTTAATTACTTCCTATTTGTCTCCTGTATAAATTGTTTGTATATACTTGTTAGTTGTCTCCCCTGTTAGATTGTGAGCCCCTTGAGGGCATGCAATCTTTTGCTTCTTTTTGTATTCTCATGGATTAGTAAAGTGCCTGGCAAATAGTAGATACTTAATAAATATTTGTTGACTGACTATTTTGAATTAATTCTGTCCTCTGGCTATGTAGTAAAAGGCTATACAGTGGTTGTGGCTTGTGAGCTATAATTTATTTGGGTAAATTCAAACTCATGGAGTATCTTGAACCTTGGGTAGCTTAGCTTTCCTGGGATTCCCATGTGTAATGGGGGATGAGGGAAAGAGGGGAGGACAAGTGCTATCCTCCTTCCACTTTCTTTGGTATCGGATGTGGAGAGTTGTCCCTGACATCATCCACCATTAATTTAAACATCTTCATTACATATTGATGCAAACATTCACAAAGGGAAAAGGTTTTGGGACTTATTTCCCAGTAGCCATATTTCCCTTGGATAGCCTCCTTACCCACAGTGTCCAGGGTTGAGATTCCCTATTCTCCCACTCCCAAACCTCTCTTAAAATCTCCCTGATGCAGTTTAGGGGTTCAGGGGTGCTGGGATCCCAAAATCACAACACGCGGGTCCTGCCCGAAAGAATTCGACCCAAGCCTTCTTGCAGCCAAAAACAAGTTTTATTAGAACATCCATCATATTGGGCAGACTCTTAAGGAGTCTGAACATGGGTA
>NW_020955033.1:39763839-39802344 GCF_900497805.2 Vombatus ursinus | reverse complement strand
CGAGGGAGGCAAGACAATGGAGGGGAGATTGGGTGTAGCCACAATGAAAGACGGGTTGATGGGAATAGAGCCGCCAGAGATTTGGCCATGTGGGAAAGTAGAGTCCATGAGGTAACAGAATTACCAAAGGTGGGAAATGGTCTGGGGCTAGAGTTTTTCCTTTCTGGGGCCTAGATTCCAACCCCATCATCCCTACTTCCAACTAAACTGCAGGATACTTTTGCAGCTTCTCCTTATTACTGCCTCCTTCTACTCCATTCGAGGTGTCCTAGGCACTAAAGGGCAGCAGGAAACAGACACAATGACCTTGCCTGGGTGGGTAACAGCAGGATCACCATGCTGGAGTCAGGTAAAAACAGACATAGGCCTGGAGTGGTAGCAGAGGGGAGAAAAGAGTGTATAAAGAGAATGAGCTTTGAATATCTGGAATGTTTGAGTCTTGGGATCTACTGAAGGGAGAGGAAGATAAAGGGAGGAGTAAGCCCAGCACTCTATTGTCTGCTGTGAGACAGATCTTAAAAATGTTTAAAAGAATTCAGGAAGATGCCGAGTTCTCAAAGAAGGGAAAGGGATGGAACTCAGAGGGAACGGGAAGCAGAAAACAGATGCCCTGTTTATTTTCATGGGTACACGGACAAAGAGAAGTTGTATGCAAAGGTACTTCATGTCCTGCTTTGTAGGAACTATGGCTGACTCTGCCTTTTTCTTTACCCACAGAGTTTTAAATAAGTAGGCTTTCAAACCATCCTAAATGCCCCACTGTTTGTAATTTCTCTTTTAGATCTAGGGGCTCCAAAGAGAAATGTTTTGCAAAAGTACTCTGGCTCAATGGTGCTAACTTTGAGGAAGCCATTCATCTATTATCCCCAACTAGTTCAGTGATTAAGAGTAATGAGGATAAGGCTCTTCAGCCCTTCCCCCAAATCATGTAAGTGTGGCTCAGCTTGAAGTAGGGCAAAGTTCATGAGACAAAAATAAAACCACATCACTCTGGCAGCTCTTGACTTTGAATTTTGCTGCAGGGGTTTCTCCTAATAAACATTTGCTGCCCTCTAGTGTTTTTCCTTCCTATTTAAATCTGAAGAATATCTTTTTTGCATTTAAACAAAATAAGATATTATTCATAAATAGATTTCTTAGTAAAACATTCAATTTTGAGGCAGCTAAGTGTCATAGTGGTTAGAGAACTAGACATGCAGTTAGGAAAGACCTGAGTTCAAATCTGCTCTCAGACACTACTAGCTGTGTGACCCTGGGCAAGTGACTTAACCTCTTTGCTTCGGTTTCCACATCTGTAAATTGGGGATAATAATAGGCGCCCACCTCTCGGGGCTGTTGTGAGGATAAAATGAGATAATATTAGTAAAGAGCATTGCAAGTTTTAAAGTGATTATGTTAGCTATTTATTTGGACTATATTTTTGGCTATGTATTAATATATAATTAAGTAGAACAGCTTAATTCAACAAAAAATTTTAGTACTTCTTGTGTATAAAACACTGTATTAGATGCTGAATCCAAAGAGGAAAATCAATATAGTCCTTTCCCTTAAATAGGGTGTATTAGATACATACACAAATAAGGCTGACACAGATTGGGATATGATAAAGGTGAAAGAGAGATGTAGACAAAATGCTATGCAAAAATTAGAGGAGTTTATTCCAGGAATGGGTTTTTTTTTCCTGTATCAGGGGTTTTCAACTTGGGGTTCATAGACCCCAAAGGGATTCATGGTCCTGTTTCAGAGGGTCCCCAGCATGGTGCCTGGCACATAGCAGGTACTTAATAAATGTTGACTGATTGATTACATTTATCAATCTGCCTTCTCCAGGGCTCCCCTTTTCCTTATCATAAGGCATTTTCTTCTGTCTCTCTTAATTTTATGCTATTTGGAACTTGTCATTCATGTTGTCTAATTTAAATCAAGTAACTATCTAGCATCTATCACTAAAAGAAGATTAGATACTTCTACTATCTTTAACAAAATTTTTTTTGTTGTTATATTGTTCTTATATACCATTAAAGAGGCAGTTAGATAGAGGCGATGAATAGAGTGCTAGGTTTGGAGTCAGGAAGACATGTGTTCAAATCCAGCCATAGACTCTTACAAGCTGTGTGACCCAGGGCAAACCACTTAACTTCTGTCTGCCTCAGTTTCTTCAACTGGGAAATGGGGGTAATAGCACCTTGTTGTTAGGATCAAATTAGATTATCTTTGCAAAATGCTTAGCACAGTGCCTGGAACATAGTAGACACTTAATAAATACTTGTTTCCTTTCTTCCTTAAAGAAGCTTAGAATTAGAAAAAATCCCATTCTATATCATAATTTAACTCTTTTAAACACATTAAACCAAATCTACCAAAATATTTCATCTAAGTTATAAAGCGATTTTTCTCTCCCTTTCCCAAATAGGTTCTTATTCTTAACTTTCCAATTTTTAGCAATAGGTCCTCTCCCAATCACTTAAAATTGAAAGCATGGGGTCATCTGATTTTTTTCTTGTCTTTGCCTTTCATCTCCAATCAGTCATCAACTCATCTTGATTCTTCCTTTTCATAAGGCCTCTGGTAACTATCCCTTCCTTTCTATCCCCTGCAACAAGTATTCAAACCCTTAGCATCTCATCTAAAGATTTTAGCAGTAATCATTGTCTTCAATTTCTCCTCATTCTAGACTATCTTATATCCCCTTTCAGACAAGTCACAATTTTATTATGCCACTGTCTTGCTTAAAAACCTTCAGTTAAATAGTTAATCTGTCTACATTTACTAATTTATTTCACATTTTTCTCAAGCATAAACCCTCCATTCCAAACAAACTCCTTCACTACTCCTCATTTCCTAAACATAACTTGTATGTTCCTTGCTCTGTACTTTTGCCCATGTCATATATCCCTATGTGGAATGCCTCTCTTCTTCTTCCTACCTATCCAAATCATTCACATCCTTTTTAGGTATGGCGAAAGCACCACTTTCTCAGTGAATTTTTCCTTACAAATCCAGAAGAGGAGAATAACTGCAAAACACCTACAAACAAAGCCTCAAAGAAAAATACAGCTTTGCTACAAGATCAATTAGAATTCCTAGAAGAAATAAAGAATTTTTAAAATTAATATTAAAATCTTTTGAATAAAAGTTATATTATTAGTAAAATGAGAGTCATAGAGAAAAGAATTGGAAAATAAATGAAGCTTTGGAAGACATGCTTGAAAAGAGAATTAATAGCTTAGCACAAGTGCTACAAAACTTAATCAAGTATCAGACTCCTTGAAAATTGTTGTTGTTCAGTCATTTCAGTCATGTCTGACTCTTCATGACCACTTGGGGTTTTCTTGGCAATGATACTGAGGTGGTTTGCTATTTCCTTCTTCAGCTCATTTTACAGATGAAGAACTGAGGCAAATAGGGTTAAGTGACTTGCCAAGGGTCACACAGCTAGTAAGTGTTTGAGGCCAGATTTGAACTCAGGAAGATGAATCTTCCTGACTTCAGGCCTGGCACTCTATCCACTGTGCCACCTAGTTATCCCCTTGAAAATTAGAATGGACAAAAAAGAAGGTATTGACATTGTGAGACAAGAAGAGATAGTAAAATAAGCAAAAGACTGGATAAAGTAGAAGAAAATATAAGGTATCTCATAAAAAACAAATGATGTTGAAAAGATCAAGGAAAGATAATTTAAAAATTTTTGACTTCATAAAAGTTATGAAAAAAGAAAAAACCTGGGCATAATTTTTCAAGAAACTATGAAATAAAATTGCCTAAACAAATTATAAAGAAATAGCAGAGTAAAAACAGAAGGAATCTATAGATCACTTCCTGAAGGAAACCCCAAATAAAACTCCCAGGAATGTCATCGACAAAATCCAGAGCTTCCAGGTCCAAGAAAAAAAATACCTTTAAGCAGTCAAAAAGAAAGTTCAAGCACTGAGGAACCAGTCAAGATCACACAAGGATTAGTAGCTACCACGCTGAAGGAGTAGAGAGCATGGGATATGATATAGTAAAAAGCAAAAGATATAGGCTTATAAATAAAAATAACTTATCAAGCAAAACTTATTATAATCCTACATGAGAAAAGTGGACCTTTATTGAAACACAGGTCTTCCAAGAATTTCCAATAAAAAGATAGGAGCTGATAAGACTCTTTGAAATATAAACATGGGAGTAAAGAGAAACATAAAAAGGTAAATGCAAGTGAGCAATTAGAGAGCCTTTATAAGAATGAAGTGTTTGCATTCTAATGGGGAAGGGAGAATGCTATAAGTATTTGATAAGAACCACTATGTAGTCAGGGTTATAGAGGAGTTAAATGAGGCAATGGACCTGGGAGTGATCTTTGTCATGTTTTGATCATCTTTAAAGCAGAAAAGAAGGGGAGAAGAAAGGACTACACTTAGGAGGAAAAGGAGGGCAATGGGAACATGTGATTTATTTCATTATAATAGGAAAGCACAAGAAGAAATCTATACAAATGGTAAAAGGAGTTACATCATTTGAACCTCACTTTCATCTGAACTATTAATGTTGATGATGATGATTAAAAAAGAGAAGAAGGAAGGAGGAAGAGGAGAAAGAGGAAGAGAAGGAGAAGAAGAAGGAGGAGGAGGAGAAAGAGAAGCAGCAGAAGCATTTTTATTGTGCCTATTGTGGTCCAGGCACTGTGCTAAAAGCTTTACAGATATTATTTCATTTGATTTCACAGCAACCCTGGGAAGTAGGTGCCACTCTTTTTCCCATTTTACTGTTGAGGAAACTGAGGCTAATTGCTCTTGGGGGGGCTGTGCTAACATAACAAAAATGACAATACTACATAAATTACTTATTTTATTAAAATTTAAAAAAATTTTTATTTTTAATAAAATTAATTTAAAGTTTAATAAAATTTTATTTAAACATAATTACTTATTCAGTGTTATATCAATCAAACTCCCAAAAGATACTAAAAGTTTACTTTATAGAACTAGAAAAAAGTAATAATGATATTTATCTGGAGGAATGAAAGGTCAAGAACATCAAAGAAAATAACAAAAAAAGTGGACTTGAAGGTGCTCTTGCAGTGTTAGATCTCAACTATAAAGCAGTAGTCATCAGAACAATTTCATACTGCTTAAAAAAATAGAGGTTGATCAGGTAGAACAGACTAGATATGTAGTATTCCCAAGCAAATGAACCTTGTAACCTAGTGTTTGACATACCCAAAGACCATATATCAAGATAAGTTCTAAATAGACATATTATGTACACATAAAAGGTCATATCATAAATAAATTAGGGGAACAAGGAAGAAATTACCATTCAGATCTATAGATAGAGGAAGAGTTCATGGCCAAACAATGGATATCAAAGAACGCAGAAGATAAAATGGACAATTCTGATTAGATAAAATTAAAACATTTTTTACACAAACATCAAATGAAACAAGATCAGAATAATAAGAAGAAACAGCAGCAACACAACAGCAGCAGCATTTTTATTGTGCCTGTTATGGGCCAGGCACTGTGCTAAGTGCTTTATAGATATTATTTCATTTAATCTTCACAACAACCCTGGGACTTCAAGGTGCTACTCTTTCCCCTAGTTAACTGGGGGAAATATTGCAGCACATTTTTCTGACAGTGGTCTCATTTCCAAGATACATAAGGGACTGGTTCAAATTTTTAAGAATAAGAGATATTTGCCAATTGATAAATGGTCAAATCATATGAGCAGTAAGTTCTCCAGAGAAGAAATCTAAATTACCTATAGCTATATTTTTAAAAAATCTCCAAATCACTATAAATAGAGAAGTGTCAATAAAAGCAACTCTGAGGTTCTACCTCACTCCCAACAGATTGGCCAAATTAACAAAAAATGAAAATGATAGATATTAAAGGGAATGTGGGAAAGCAGATACATTATTGGTGGAGTTGTACATTAGTCCAATCATCTTAGAACTCAGTTTGAAACTATACCCCCAAAGCTACTAAACTGCATACATTTTGACCCAATGATACCATTACTAAATAAATATATCCCAAAGAGGTCAAAGAAAGAGGAAAAGGTCTTATATGTACAAAAAATGTTTATATCAGCTCTTTTTGTGGTAGCAAAGAACTGGAAACTAAGGGGGTAACTAGTAATTGGAGAATGATCAAACACATTATGGTTATGTATATGTAATGGATTACTATTGTACTGTAAGCAATGAAGAAACAGTTTTAGAGAGAACTGGAAAAACTTGTATGAACTTACCCAGAATTAACTGAGTAGTACCAGGAGAAAAAATTCTAAAACAACAATGTAATTTTGAAAGACTTAAGATCAAATGATGAGTAATGTCATTATTAATAACTACTCTTTGAGTCTAATCATTCAACCCATTTCAAATTCACCTAACTGTGCTATATCACTTAGCCCATAATGGTCCATTTTGTCCACAAGAATAGCACAAGAGACTGTGAAATGCTTTGCTAAAATCATGACAAACTCTATATACTGCATTCCTCTGATCTATTAGTTTAATAACCGTTTCAAAAAGAAAGACACTGTTAGTTTGTCATGACATGTTCTTGAAAAGGTTATACCAATTGGTTGTGATCATCACATCTTTTTCTACATGTTTACTAACCATCGCCTTACTAACCAGTGTAGAATGTTGCCAGGGGAAAAACAGTCAAGTTCACTAACCTATAGGTTGCAGCTCCCTTTCCTCCTTTGTTTATGAACCAGATGGTATTTGCCCTTCTCCAATATCAGGGATCTCTCTTCAGTGCCCGCAAATATAATTCATTTGGGACAAGTGACTTGAAGTCATCAAAAGCATCTGGATGCTTTCTTACCATGTCTTTGATCATACTCATTTTCAATTCCTCATTAGCTATAGTTGCTCTGTCCTTTCCAGCCCACAAATTTTTCTCCTTGGTTGAGAAAATTTGCAAAATAAGAAATGAGAAACTATCTTTTATGTTTCCAATTGCTATCATTGTATCCTTCCTGATCACGATCTCGTATCCCTTCTTTTTTTCTTCCTCTTTTCCCTAATAGTTTTTTAAAGGAATTCCTTAGTTTTCCTTGACATTTTCAGCTCATTTTGAATTTTATCATTCCTGACATTGTTCTTAGAGAATCATGCAACTCTCTTGTATTAAACTATTATGTTCTTACATTTATCTTCTGTACATGCAGAGCAGTTATTGTTTGGGATTTGGCCCAGAGTGCTTACATCAAGGAATGGCACTTCCTCTGCTGGATGACCTATCTCTCTGGTGACTGTATTCTCCTGTACCTTCCCTTTTGTCCTCCACACCTCCCCCCCACATTTCAGCTAGGCCACTGTAAGGTTTCTATCACTTTGACACCTCTCCAAGCCATCTTCCTACCAAACCCCAGGAAGTGAGGGTCAAACTGTTCCTCTCAGAGCAACTGCAACTTTGACCCAAACTATATCTGTTGCCTCTTTCCTCTATCCCACTTTCTGCTCTACTCCCCTGTCTGTTCTTGGTTTTCTTCTCCTTCTCCATCATAAATTTTAAGGTAGAGTAGACCTCTCCTCTATCACAATCTATCAGAAACCCCAGAGTTTCTTTCTGCTGGGCATCTTTAAAAGCCTCCATCCTATTTCCCCACTTTAGTCTTCCCCCGACATGAAACTACATCATAGTGTCAAGGTCACTATGACTCTGACTCAGAGGGTCCTCAGAGGACATCTGGTCCAGCCTCTACCTGAACAAGACTACCCTCTTCATATCCAGAAAGTAGTCATCTTGACCTTGCATAAGGTCATTGAGGGGGAATCCATTGTCTCCTGAGATAGTTCATTCTACTTTGGAATATCTTGGATTGTTAGGAAGGTGTTTCTTGTCTGAAATGCTACAATTACCAACCACAATGCCTAGTTCTACTCTTTGGAATAAGGATTATCTCTCCTCCATGTGACAGTCACTCAAATACTAGGAAATAATCATCATTTTGGTTCTTTCCTTTAGCATCTTTGTGACCCTGGACAAATTACTTTCCTCTTTCAGGAAAATAATCACTGATTTTATGTATACATTTCCAGGCACTGAAGAGAGGTTCCATAAGATTGGAAAAGGGCAACAATCATCTGGTTCTCAAACAAGGGAGGAAATAGAGCTGCAACCTATAGGCTAGTGGCCTTGACTTTTTCTCTGGCACCATTCTAGACTATGTTAATAAGGGGGTGGTTAGTGAACATCTAGAAAAGAATGTGGTGAACACAAACAATATATATTACACATGCATATATATATGTCTACATATATACACTTTACATAACTACTTTATTAAGTAGCTTTATTAAATATAGCTACTGTAAGTACCTAAGAAGTATAGTATAGTAGAAGGAAGAGTAGAAGGTGATTAAATTCAAGAGAAGGAGAAGTAGCAGAAATAGAATTCCTTCAGCTGAATAAAGAGAAGTAAAAAGTAGAGTGGAGGAAAGCATGCCTTTGCCTATAGAGGAAACGCATCTCCCTGGGGAAAGACTCAGGTGGAGGAAGGGAACTAGTAAGACAAGGTAAGAAGATAGGAAAAGAAGGCAAAGGAAGTTGGATGTAGCTCCCAGGGTGCTAAAGGGTGCTAAAGAAGTGAGAAGGAGAATGAAATTCAGCAAGGGAACTACAATGTGAATCAACACCTGGAATGGAGACCTGATATAGTAGTGATTTGGAACTTCGATTATCTGGATATCAATGGATCTCCCTCCTTTCTTCCCTCTTTCCCTGTCCTTCCTCCCTTTCCTTTGGCTCCTCTCTCCCTCTCTCCCTTTCTCTCTCTCCCTCCCTCCCTCCCTTTCTCCCTTCCTACCTCCCTCCCTTTCTTTCTCCCTCTCTCTCACCTTTCCTTTCTCCCTCTCTCTTTTACTCCCCGCCCTCTCTCTCTCCCTTCCTCCCTCTCTGTCTCTGTCTCTGCCTCTTTGTCTCTATCTCTCTCTCTTTCTCTCTCTTCATCAAAAAGCAGAGCAGTAGGGCAGCTAGGTGGTGCAATGGGTAGAGCACCGGCCCTGAAGTCAGGAGGACCTGAGTTCAAATCCCACCTCAGACCAAACATTTGGCGCGTACTAGCTGTGTGACCTTGGGCAAGTCACTTAACCCCAATTGCCTCACTAAAAAAAAAAAAAAGCAGAGCAGCTAATCATTTCTTGACTTATGTTAATGCCATGACTCTGTTCTCAATCAAATTCTCACCAACAGGGAAGATCTGGTTGCTAAGAGGAAATATGTAGGAACCTAGTGAGGAAATGACTACTCCATCTTAAAGTTTGTGCTAGAGAAGGAGAGGAAAACCAGGAATAGATTGACACGTAACCTAGATTTTTGTTTTTGTTTTTGGCTAGGCAATGGGGTTAAGTGACTTACCCAGGATCACACAGCTAGTAAGTTCAAATGTCTGAGGCTGGATTTGAACTCAGGTCCTCCTGACTCCAAGGCCCCCCTAAATTTTTGGAAAGCAATTTTCAAAGGGTTCAAAGGAAGGGTATGACATAAAATTCTATAGGGGAAATGTAGCCCATGGAAGGCCTGTGCTCAAACCATGAAAGCACCAAAACATTGAAAACCACAACACAGAGAAAGGACTTTTATTAAAGATAATAAATAGAACAAGTTAAATGTTGCACCTCTCTGTTTCTTAACTAGTACCAAATTGTTCTAATAAATGCTTGTAGCTTGAGATCTGGCACTGCCAGGTGCTCTTTATTTCCATTTCTTTTCACTATTACTCTTGAGATTCTTGATGTTTTTTTCCTTTGTATAAATTTTATTATTTTTCTAGTTCTATTAAAGTAATACAAAAACTCTTTCAGAAATAAACCTAATAAAGCTAAGATTAAAAGAGAAACAACTGGGAAAAAAATCTGCAACAAATTTCTCTGATAAGAGTCTCATTTCTAAGATACATAAGGAACTGATTCAAATTTATAAGGAAAAAAAACCATTTCCCAATTGATAAATGGCCTAAGAATATGAATAGTCAGTTTTCAAAAGAAAAATTGCAAACCCTATGACTCCATATTGAGTGATTTTTTTCCTAATATGTCATATTCCCTTATTTCACAATTATAGAAACTGAGGCTCAGACAAGTTAAATGATTTGTTCAAGGTCATACAGGTAATTGATGGCAAAACTGGAATTTAAGCCTCAGTGCACTAACTCAAAATCTTATTTGCTCTTTCCACCACACTGGTTTAGAATAATTTCATTTCCTTTTTTGATAGGATTTCAGGCTTGGTAGAGTCAGAGAAAACATCAGATTTTCTTTAATTAATCAATTAATCAAACTATAAGTATTTTTTAAGCATCTACTTTATGCCAGGCACTGTCTTAGGCACTGAGGATACAAATACAGATTGAGACAGTGCCCTCAAGAATCTTACATTCTACCAATATCCGGGTAAACTAGACATTTGATGGGCTTTCGTGCTATCCTTGAATACGATTTGGTCTAGATGGCAATGCAGATTAAGAACTGATTGAATATCTGAATCTGGTTGAAGTTGGAAGGAGATTAATAGTGGAGCGACCCAGAGATCTATCCTTGGCTTTATGCTGTGAGAATATTTTTGTCAATGATTTGGATAAAGGTATAGTCAATCTGACTAGTCAGTCAACTAAAACTTACTATGTGATTACTGGGCAGCTAGGTGGCGCAATGGATAGAACACTAGGCTGGGAATCAGGAAGACCCATCTTCTTGAGTTCAAATCTAGCCTCAGATGCTTAGTAGTTGTGTGACCCTGGGCAAGTAACTTAACTCTGTTTGCCTAAGTTCCTCATCTGTAAATGAGCTAGAGAAGGAAATGGCAAACAACTCTAGTATATTTGCCAAGAATTCCCCAAATGAGGTCATGAGTCAGACACGACTGAACAACAACAAGTGATTACTGTGGCACTTTGCCAAGCACTAGAGATACAAAGAAAGGCAAAGAAAAAAAAGTCTACTCTCAAGGAATATGCCTTCTAATTGGGGAGACAACATGTAAATAACTAGGCACATAGAAGACATATGGAATAGATGGAAGGGAATCTAAAAGAGAAAGGCATGGGAAAGGACTCCTATAGAAGGTGGGATCTGAGTTGAATCTTTAAGGAAACTAAAAAAACCAAGAAGCAGAAGTGGGGGGAACAGAATATTCCAGAATGGAGTGCAGCCAGTTCAAAGACATGGAAGGGCAGATGGAGTGTCATATTCAAGGAACAGCAAGCAGGATTTTGTAGCTGGATTGCAGAGTGAATAGAAGGGAATAAAGTGGAAGAAAACTGAAAAAGTAGGAAGGTGCCATTTTTCTATTTGATCCTGGAGATAATAGGGAGGCATTGAAGCTTACTGAGTCAGGGGCTGACATAGTCAAACATGAGCCTTAAAGGCTGCTGAGTGGAGGATGGATTGGTGTGGGGAGAGACTTGAGGCAGGGAAACCAATTTAGCAGGTTATTGCAGTAATTCAGGAATTCTTGTTAGGCAACAAGAACCTAAATCAGGATTATGGCAATGCAAATGGAGAGAAATGGATGTGTACAGGAGATATTGTGAATATAGAAATGACATGACTTGACATCAAATTGGATAGGTAGGATGAGTGAGAGTGAAGAGTTGAGGATGACATCTAGGTTACAAGCCTGAACAACTAAGAAAAATAGTGGTGCCCTGGATGATAATTGGGAAGTTAGGAAGAGGGGAGGGTTTGAGGGAAAAGATAACGAGTTTGGTTTTGGACATGTTGAATTTGAGATGTCTTGTGTTTATCAGATTTGCAAAAGACATGAATGTGGAAGGAACCTCTAACATATTGACTGAAAAATGCAAGATCCAAAAGAACTGGACTGGTTAGAAATTTGGTCCAAATCTATTAAAATGAAATTTAGTAGAAACAAAGTCCTTAACTTTGATTTTAAATAAATATAAGTGATTTATAGGATTTTGAATAAATTTAGTAGGAATAAATAAAGTCCTAAATTTAGATTTTAAAACTAAAATCCCCAAGGACTACATGGTGGAGAGGCCTGGCTATAAAATGGTCCCTCATTTGCAAAAAGACCTAAAATTTTTAGTAAACTTGAAACTCAGTCAATAACAATAATGCAACTGACATTTATGTAATGCTTTAAGGTGTTAGAAACTTTTTATGAATTATCTTGTTTGATAACTATGAGGTAAGCACAAACATACTTTTTGCTTTTCAGATAATGAAACTGAGTCTATAAGAGGTTATATGAGTTACATATGGTCATATAGTTATTGTTCACATAGGCAGGTAGGTAACATAGAGTGCTGGGCCTGGAATGAGGAAGACCTGAGCTCAAATCTGGTCTCAGACACTAGCAGTGTAACCTTAGGCAAGTCACTTAACTTCTGTTGGCCTCAGTTTCCTTAACTGTAAAATGGGGATAATAATAGCCCTTACCTCCCAAGTTGTGAGGATCAAATGAGATGTTTTTAAAGTGCTTAGCATAGTGCCTGACTGTAGGTGCTACAATGATGGTTTTTATTATTAGCATCATCATATTATTATTAATGTGTCAGGGTATATGGGGTGTTCAAGGACGACCAGCACCTCTGCTGTAAGGGCTTGCTTAGTCCTTTTCAGGTCTGTTTATCCACCTTTCTTGTCCATCTGCTATCCAGCTATCATCTGTGCTCTAAGAAGCACATGCAATGGCCACATCTTGGCACAACCATTTTGATAGGGACATACAGTAGTGGGCTTCTCATAGAAGAAGTGGAGAGTTGCATGATCTTCTAATAGTATTTCCTTCGCCTCTTCCAGAGTAGCAGTCTCTACTATGGTCAGATGGGCTAAACCAGGTTGAGGGAAACTGGCCAGTTGGTGAGTTTGGGTGATGTCTACCCCCAACCATTTGGAATGGACAGATGGGAGCAATTTGTTCCAACGGCCACGAAGACAACTGAGGCAGGCATTATGGAGTGCTTAGACCTTGGTCAGGCATCAAAGACACCAAGGTCATTGCATCCCAGGCCATCACCACTTGTCCTGACTTTTGTCTTACCACTGGACTTCAATGACTCAGGAAGAGTGAGGCTGACAATTTTGGGCAACTTTCACTCAAATCCAATTCACTTGCAAGTTAAGACATCACCCCATGATGTCATTGGTCCTCTTGAAAAATGAAGGATAAACAACATTAACCTGCTAGAGTTCAAATTGAAACTCCATTCTTCCTAACATGTGGTCCAGCACTTATTCACTAGACCGTGTTGCCTCTCCATTTTAACAGTGTGATATGATGTTCAAAATGGTCAATACTGACTTCAGACTATGTTAAGAAAACATTCCAGGACTAGGAAGGTGAAAATTCTATTTTAGAAGATATTGAAATCTTGAGTTAATGAGCTTTTGAAAATCTGTGTAGGCATTGCATGGAAGGAAAATCATATCCTATGAATCAATCATAAACACTTACTAAGAACCTACTACTTGCTAGGGACTGTGCAAAATACAAAGAGACAAAAGACAGTACCTGTCGTCAAGGATTTCACATTCTAATGGGGTAGACAACAAACAAACAGAGATATTTGTTGTTGTCCAGTCATGTCTAATTCTTCAAGACCCCATTTGGGATTTTCTTGGCAAATATGCTGGAGTAATTTTCCATTTCCTTCTCAAGCTGGTCAGGTGTGTTGGGCATAGATACCTCAATGGTGATGGTATGGTAATGATCTACAAAATCCATAACTCCCTACTCTTTGGGACAAAGAGTAGTGAGGTTCCTACAGGAGAGGTGGAGAATTGGATGAGCTCCTTCTGCTGGTATTTTCCCCCATTCATTCTCACAAAGTAGCAGTCTCTAGCAAGGCTGAAGACCATCTCTAGCCAGCTGAAAAGTGATAATCTGCAGAACTTGTTTATGTGCACAGACGAGCAATCTATGTGCATCTAATTTTCTGCTTTAACAGACCTAAAATATTCTAAAAGTTCTGGGCTTAGGGATAGATATTTTTGTTCAGGGCTGCTCAAAGGGCCATGTAACTAGATGTGAGATGTCTGCTGCAGGAAATGTTTTTTCAGTGATGAAAGTGGGACTTGGCATTCTTCAAATCTCATGTCAAATTATATAGCACAAGCTAGTGGGAACCCAGTACCACTGGCAGAGTGTGGGGCACGTTACATTCAAGCTGAGTCTCACAATGCTGCTTCACTCAGGACTGGTAATTTGGTTTTGTGGTCATGGATATGCAGAGGTGTGTTGGTAAATGTTTAACTAACTGTATATAAAACACACTTTTAAGTTTAGCTGCACTGTTAACATTTTTCCATCACTTCCTTAAGTCTAGACAATTAACAAAACAATAAATCAAGCCCTGATTTGTAGCATTTGTTGATTTCTGAGGTGTAAATGCTCTCCCTGAAAATGGAATGATTGGCTCTTGGGAGCTGATAGGAGATAACTCTGGAGCATCCCAGTATGTATGAATCTATTGTTTTGACTGTGCAAGGTTATAGGAGAATTTGTTCTTTGGTGAGGATTGAATCAATAAATATTAGATGCCCTCAAATCTCCCAAAGCTGAGACTCACAAAACACGGTGGTTTAGAAATTTGATTTGGGGGGGCCAGGGCCACAGGGAAGGATATAGGTACTGGTTAACCTAAATACAGGAGGGGAGCAACAGTGGTTGTGACCTCTTTATCTGTGGTGCTAGGTAGGTTGGCCGTTACTCTTAGGTAACATTCAGGACCTAAGTAATAGGGCTGGGCCAGACCCAATCTGCACAGATTCTTTTCTACCATGTAATAAGTTACTGAAATGCAAGTTTGGGAAAATGCTGAAAAGGATTGCCACAGATTTAAGGGCGATCAAAGATGAAACTTGATAGAGGTGCATTACCAGATGATTTCAGGACAGGTTAGTGGCCACCTCTAACTGGGCTCATTCATCATGTCAATGTGTCTACTTCCCAAAATGGATCACCCAGGGCAAGAGTATTCCACGACGAATTCTGGCTTGGGGTCTGGAAGGAATTTAAGTATTCTACTACAATCAGCTCCTCCTCTGGAGGAGCAAATCTGGAAGCCTGACAACTTCTGATTAAAAGGGAGTGTCAACATTCCCCATTAAACTTCTTGAGAAATCCTTTCACATTGTCCAGTAGGAGGCTATTACTTGTGAGGTAGGGGGTGGTCCCACATGTAACTTGTCCCACCAAGCAAGATACAATCTTGGCCTGAGGTGTTAGGAGTTCTTAAGAGTTCAGGTCCATAAACCCTTGGAGGGTTTCTCTGCTTACTAATGAATTCTAGGAGGCTTATTGTGCTGCCCACAACAGACAGCCAATTCATTCTTCTTGAAAAGCTATTTATTTAGCTTTTCAAGAACCTATTGGAGAATAGCCCATTCTATGGAAGTCTAGACCAGATGTTGGTAGAACACCCAGGTCTGGTCCCTAAGTTTCAGAGTTTCCCATTGGGTAGCAAACAGCCTAGCCATTGTTTGAGCTGTGGGGTTAAGTGTATTTTTGTTTCGGTGTGAGGTAACAATTTCAGAATCCTGCCTCCTAAAGGGGTTTAGGGACTGAAGAGTCTCATTGATTAAGGGCAATTAATAGGTCCTAAGAGAGAGTACTCAGCAGGTGGAAGAGGATGTGGTTCCAATTCTGTCCAGAAGAATAAAGAGCAAAGGGTTGGGCTAAGCAATTTTTTTTTTTTAATATAAGGTAACTTAATTCCAGGGAGAGGCAAGGTTCTGCAGTGGTTTAGCCCTGAGATGTATTTTGTCAGTGGGCAATATTTAAGTTCATTAAACTGGGAGATATTTTTCGTCCCACACATTCATTGTCTATGAAACTTTGTGAGAAGCAAGTAATATTCACCAAGAGTAGCACAAACCTCCAGCAGATGGAGTGACTCTGCTAAGCACATCAGCAGCTTTTCAATATACAAACTGATCATTTCACTACTGTAAACAAATGAATCATTTTTCTTTTGATGTCACTAATGAAACACTGCTTCTTAACTATGAATTAAGGAGGAAATAGCTCAGTAGTCACTGGAAGAGAATCAGAGAAGAAAAAAAAACCTGAAAAATTCTGTCATTCTTCCACTCTTTGTCTCTCTGCCTCTGTCTCTGTTTCTCTGTCTCTGTCTCTCTCCATCTCTGTTTCTGCTTCTTCTGTCTGTTTGTCTGTCTCTGTATCTCTGCCTCTATCTCTGTCTTTCTGTCTCTGTCTGTCTTTATCTCTGTTTGCCTCTCTGTTCTGTCAGTCTCTATCTCCCTCGTTTTCCCTCAGTGTTCTCTCCCTCATGTTCTCACATTGTGCTTTAAAATACACTGTCAGTATTTTTTTTCCCTTTGTGTCATTATGAAAACTTCAGAAATGAACTCAGTGTGCTCTTATGGTGATATTTTGAATTAAGCCTCAAAAGCGATGCTACTTAGTCTTCTCAAAAGTGATGTTACTTAGTCTTGAGTTTTGCCTTCTAATCGCAACTCAGCTACAAACTAGCTGTGTGATCGTGATGGAGTTGCTTCATCTCTCTGAATCTCAGTGTCCTTATTTATAAAATGAGAGAGTTTGTGTCATATGGTTTCCCTAATCCCTTTCAGTTTTAAAATTCTATGATTTTATGACAGTAAAATCCTCCATAATTAGTCAGAAATTTGAAAATACCCTAATTATCTATTGGCATGGATTATTAGTGACAGATTCCTAGTCTTGCAATTTTGTGGTTATATTTTCTAGGAACAGTTCATAATTTCCACTATTCCATCTAGAATATGTAGATTTAACCTGAAATCACAATATTTTCTCATTCATCTACCAAATATAACTACCGATTACTTCTTGAATAGTATAAAAGAATCATCTCAAATATGATTTTTGACTCCAATTTGTGGGAGAAACTGAGACACCTTGCTTCCTTCTTGCCTGACTCCACATTGTGGGAGAAACTAGGAATTTAGGAATATGATTGATAACTTTAGGAAAGTCACCGTAGTTCCCCCCCCCCAAAATGGATATGTCATTTGCTTATTTTCTAATAATACTTTTCACTTTGGTCCAACTATGTAAAAATTAATAGCATCAGAGCAAGGAATTTAAGTTCAGGCATCTCTGCTTTTTTTTATAAACCTTCTTGGACACAGACTCTCTTATTCTAACTCCAAGTCAAAGACTGGGCTCTTGAGTGATACCATCAACAGAGGCACCTTTACACCAGTGTTCTAATTAGAACCTTGGGGCCATTTCAATCTATAAGCATCTCCACACTTCCCTGGCCCTAAGTTAGTAGAATTATAGAATTGTAGAAACTCAAAGATGGATGAGACCTTTAAGGCCATCTAGTCTCATCTATACCTGGACAAGCATTTCCTATACAACATTCCCAGCAAGTAGTCATTCAGTCTTTGCTTGAACACATCTAGTGATGAGGGACATAATCAGTTCCTGAGATGGACCATTCAGTTTTGTGGTGGGCTTGATTGTTTAGAAAGTTTTTCCTTGTTTCAAATTTAAATTTGTCTTCCTGCTGCTTCTACCCACTGCTCCTAGTTTCATCCTTTGAAGCCAAAAAAGAATAAGTTTAATTTTTCTTCTACAGGACAACATTTCAGATGTAAGATAAGAATTATCATATCCCTTTATTCTATGGGTTGAACATCCCCAGTTTCTTCAACTGATCTTCAGATGGCATGGTCTTGAGGTCACTCAGTATTTTGGTCTCCCTCCATATTGGACATATTCAATCTTACCAGTGCAATTCCTAAGATGAGACGCAAGGACCATCCAAAATGGTGGAGAAGCAGGAAGTAGCATTGTAAGTTCTTTCCCAAAGCTACTTCAAAAAGATCTAGAAAGTACAACAGAATGAGCTTGCATCAGGACATTGAAAAAAATCTGAGTCTTTTTTTTTTCAGGCCATGTTAGCATAGGGGAGCTTTGTGGACTCTGACAGTCAGGCCTGAATGAGGACAACTGTGCACCAGAGTAAGAAGAGGTCTTAGATCTAACATAAAGAGGTCTGATCATGTGCAGGAAGCAGGAATAGGTGCCAACTGGCAGCAATGTTGCCAGTGATTGACCCCAAATCTAGTGCAACTGCTGGGAATGAATGGTCTAAGGTGGGTAATAGTCTCTGTTGGGAAGCTGGGTACTGACCAAGGAACAAGTGCAGAAGCAAGCAGGAGTTATATGGCTCTGGCCCTGGGAATGAAGCGAAGTCTCAGTGCCAGCCCCTAACCCATTCTGAAGCCTGAAATAGAATAATCAGGGCAGGAAGTCCAAACTAGAAGAAAGGGAGTAAGCAAGCATTTATTAAACACTTACTATGTACCAGGCAAGGAAGCAGCTAGATGGCTCAGTGGATAGAGTGCTGGGCCTGCAGTCAGGAAGACTTGAGTTCAAACACAGCCTCAGATATTTACTAGCTGTGTGACCCTGGGCAAGTCACTTAATCTCTTAATCCATAAGAGAAGGAAATGGCAAAACACTCCAGTATCTTTGCCAAGAAAACCCCCATGGACAGTATGGTCCAGGGGTTACTAAGAGTTGATCATGATTGAACAATAACATGTGCAAAGCAATTTATAAATGTCTTATTTGATCCTCACAACAATTCTGGGTGGTAGGTGTTATTATTATAGCCATTTTACAGTGAAGGAAATGCACAAAGGTTAAATGATTTGGCCAGTTCACACAGCTAGTAAGTGTCTGAGACTAGATTTGAACTCAGGTCTTCCTGACTCCAGGTCCAGTGCTTTCTCCCCTGTGCTTCTTCCTTCCTTCCCTCCTTCCTTCCTTCCTTCTCGTCTGGACTTCCTACCCTAACTGCAAGAGCCTTTAGTTTTTTCACTTTGAACTTGCAGAGCTTTCCACTGGCAGATGGTGGCTGAGTCTACTAGCAGTCTACTGGAACACTAGGAGAACCAAATTTTTTTTTCAAATGGAAAATCATTTTCCAAACAACTATACTGCTTTTGCACTTATTTGGACCTTTCCATCATGCCTTCCTTCCCCAGGAAACTCATTGTTGGGAAACCTCATTGTTGTTGTTTTTCAGCCATACTCAATTCTTTGTGACTCCATTTGAGGTTTTCTCAGCAAAGTTTAGCTCATTTTACAGATGAGGAAATTGAGGCAAACAGGGTTAAGTGACTTGCACAGGGTCACACAGCTAGTAAGTATCTGAAGCCAAATTTGAACTCAGGAAGATGTTCCTGACTCCAGGCCCAGCATTCTATCCACTGTGCCACCTAGCTGTTGGAAATCTCATTATCCTACAAGATTATATATGTGTGTATGTATGTGTGTATATATATATATATATATATATATATACATACACACACACATATATATATATACATATATATATATGGCAGTTGGGATTAAGTGACTTACCCAGAGTCACACAGCTAGTGAGTGTTATGTGGCTGAGGCCGGATTTGAACTCAGGTCCTCCTGACTCTAGGGCCGGTCCTCTACTCACTGCACCACTTAGCTGTCCCCAATTTTATATATATATATATAAAATATATGTATTATATACATATATATATTTAAACCCGAGTATAAGACTTTACATTTATTTCTATTAACTTTTATCTTATTGGCTTCATTCCAGTGTTCTAGTCCATCAACCTCTTTTTGGATTCTGTGATCCAACCTCACAGTTGGTTATTCCTCATGGGGTTGTTTCATTTGCAGATTTGACAGGCATGTCATCTTTATCTTTCTCTAAGTCATTGATCAAATGAAAAATAGCACAAGGCAGAGCACAGCTCCCTGAGGGACTCCACTAGAGACTTCACTCCAAGTTGACAAAGACTCATTAAAGACTGATTACCCTTTGAGTCCTGTCATTCAACCAGTTCTGAATCCACTTAAGTATATGATCGTCTTGGCCACACCTTTCCATCTTGTTCTGAGTCATACTTTCCAACATATTTTTGCCATCCTTTTTATTTACCTCTCCATTGAAATAACTGAATATAAACAGCAAATATTAATTTAATTTGGAGAATCTTTTTGAGTTCTTCATGGAATTTCTCTCCCTTCTCACCCTCTGCTACAGATGCTAGTACACAGGATGGTCTTTTTTTGCTTATGTTCATCATGACTGCTACAATTCAAGATGATTAAGGGTCCCATGAAATAATGCTTCTGGTTGCCTTTGCATGTCAAACCAAGAACCATTTAATAGCATTTCTTGTATCTTCTTGCTTCATGTATGGCGAGAATTTTAATACTGACATGATTCATTTCCTCCAATATGTCAACTTATTGGTTGTTGGACAGGGATCTCACATTTACAGTACCAATAGTTAAACCAATGTTTATAGACAGTTGAAATAGGATGGATTGTGGCACGCTACAGCAAATTACAAATGAGAAATGGTTCAGATAAAGCAACAAAAGGGACCTCATCAAAGAAATCTATTACCAGAAAAAAGGAAAGGGGCAAAAACAAGGCAAGAGCAAGGGATATAACTTAAAGACAGTTTATTTTCCACTGGTGTCCATGAAATGTCAAGAAACCTAGGGAAAGACCCCCAGCATATTAAGTGGTGTCCCATGACAGACTTTCTGGAAGACATGGACAAGATTTGCATGGGTAGGTTAATATTTCAATCACTGGACAAAGCACCAATGACAAGATCATAGATACATCAAAATATAGCAGTTTTCAAATCTATGTTAGTTTTTCATATCCTTTATCCCTACCTCCATACTTTTCTGCTGGTCTGCTACCATCACAGCAGAAGTGGAAGGTAGATGCACAGAAGTGAGGGCCATTTTGCATTTTCCTTTCTTTAATGTTGGTAGGTTCTGGAATATGTTTCATCTATATGGTAATCAGAGGAAATAAGGAGGTACTCTTTGGGGAAACTGAGGCAGATGGACATTGAAACTGGGCTTTCACGGTACATGTAAGATACACACACACACACACACACACACAGAGAAAGAAAGAGAGAGAGGGAGAGAGAGAGAGAGAGAAAGAGAGAGAGGGAGAGAGAGAGCAAGTCAGCTCCTTCCCCTCTGCCTTTTGTTTTTTTCCTCCCTTTGCCCTGAGAAGGACTATTGGGTTGCCTTTCAGTTTGGCTGTCAGGAAGAGAGAGGGAAAGACTTATGTTCTCTGCCCACCATGCAGCCTAATAGCAATGGGCTTTGGCAATTGGATTTCCCAGATTATTGGTGTTATGGGCCAATTTGCTATCTGCAGTGATGGGAACATGACAGCATAACTGAGATCTCAACCTGAAGCAGTGATGTAAGCTGTTGGCTGAGACTGAGGGGAGCATTGCTGCCAAAAAAGAATGCCAGAGTGCCAAGGTCTGCCAGTTACTGCAGAATGTAGTGGAGGAAAAATGAGTAGAGAAGCATATGGCTGTTGCCTTCTGATTTAAACATCAAGGTACTTTCTCACTAACCCTATCCCAAGCCTGTAGAACCTGCAATAGCCCAGGTTTCAATTTAGGCACTACTGGTTTAAGTGATTGAGAAAAGGTGAACATGACATTTTTAATGCAATTTTAGAATATTTAGTAAACAAAATGGCTGAAAATTGCCTGAATCTCATAAATGTGGTGTTTGGTCAACAGAGAGCAGGAAACTTCCCATCCAAGCTGGGCTGGGGTGCTAGAACAATGAATGATCCTATTTTTATAATTCTGAACAATAATTTTCTATCAGACCCTAGATTGCTTCCAGACCCAGGTCATGGATTGTCCCTTTGTTCTTGTGGAAAAGGTCATAAACACTTCTCTTACTTATGAAGTGATATGCCATCTTGCTGTAAAGACCATAGAAGGTAACACATGAGCTGCTGTGGGCTATTTACACTGGTACAATAGCTCAGGTGTTACCCCTGACATCTACCAATTGTGTATCGACCTTGTTCTGAGTTTGTCACATATAAGTTGTCATGGCCAAATAATGAATCACCCACAGGTGCAGTAGAAGGCAGCATCACTCAGGGAGGCATCAGGTTCAGATTCTGCCTCAGACAGTGAATAGCTTATTAACATGGGCAGGTCACTACTCTTAAGTTCACCCAAGTCTATTGTACTTGTTTCACAAGGTTGTTGTCAAAATCAGATAAGATAATGTACTTGTTGTGCTAACTAAATGCCTGCTGCAATTATTATTTTCTCTTTCTGGAGGCAATCGGGGTTACGTCACTTGCCTTGAAGTTATACAGTTAGTGTCTGAGGCCAGATTTGAACTCAGGTCCTCCTAGTTCCAGGGCTGGTACTCTATCCACTGTACTACCTCTCTGCCCCATCAGTTATAATTATTGAGAGGCAGAATGGACTGGTCTTGGAGTTAGAAGGACTGAATTCAAGCCCTGCCTTTTATACATCTTAGTTATGGCTAGGAGCAAGTCATTTAATTTTCAGTAATCCAGACAACTTTAAGTCACATACAGGTTGCCAGTGCTAAAGTTCAAGCTATTGACATAGCTTCCCAGTGACTTAAAAAAAAAAAAAAGCCAGCACACAAGGAGTCAGTAGCTTTTTCTTCAGGCTTCTGATCACCAGACCAGCATGACCAATACAGAAGCAGGGAAGCTGTCACCAACTGAATCAATGCTGTATCCTCACCAAATATCCTTTCCCTGCTATGGCCAAGTAAAACTTTTATTAACTGTTAGAAGAACTACGAGTGTATTTTTTAATTCCAAGCTCAACGCTGAGCTTGAGACTGGCTTGAGTCAGGCCTGGTTTTATCTCCCTCCCACTCCCACTCGCCTCTAAGAAATTATATCACTATTATTCTACTGGTACTGGTACAGAGAAGCCTCTGTACTTGACTAGGGTAGTCTTCAGATAGCAGACACAGTCAATGATTAGGGCTCTTTTCAAAGCCTTTTCAGCTTGGTAGAGCCTGCCATAGCCTCTGATCTCCTGGAATAATAGCCTTTGAGAGCCATGGGTCCACTTTATACCACGATGGGGCATTATGGCAGGGCATTTATGGAAGAGGTTATTACAAGATGTGTAAAATATAAAAGTAGCATGTTAAATGCCAAAAAAATGATACAGACAGCACAGAATCACACAGGCTGACTTTCTTCCTCCATAAAGAAAAACTAAAGCTGTTAGGTCCTTTTTCTAGAACACTTGATATGCTCCCATGCTGGGCACCATTACCAGAGCCATCATTCCTTACATGTGATTGAAGAAGCTCTATTCACATGTCTTCAATTCTTGCCTGGACTATTGTAATAGTCTCTTACATAATCTATCTCCTTTCTCTCACCCCTCCAATCCATTGTCGCATATCTGCTGAAATAATCATACTGATGAATAGGTCTGATCTTGTTACTCTCATGCATTTTTTTGTTTGTTTGTTATTTATTTATTTATTTTTGTGAGGCAATAGGGGTTAAGTGACTTGCTCAGGGTCACACAGCTACTAAGTGTCAAGTGTTGGTGGCTAGATTTGAACTCAGGTCCTCCTGACTCCAAGGCCAGAGCTCTATCCACTGTGCCACCTAGCTGCCTCTTCTCATGTGTTTTTTTTTTAAACTTTAGCATTTCCTTGTTGTCAGATTGTTAGCCTGACATTTAAAACCCTCCACAATATGGTTCCAACTTACTTACTTAACTACCTTATTTCATTCTGCCCCCTTTCAGGAACTCTATCTACATTGCAGCCAAACACTATTAGTTGACACCTGATTTTATTTGGTACTTTCATCCTTCCTTGCATTTGATTTTGCTCTTTCTCAAACCTGAAATACACTCCCTCCTCATTTCCTATTTCTAAAAGAAGAGGAATTCCTTTTCCAGGGAAGTCTTTTCTGGTCTGCCCCCCACCTCAGCTGAAAGTAATCAATCCCTCTTCCCCTCCCCCCCATCTCTCCCCTTCCTTGTTTTCCTACATTACTTTGTATGGATTTCTCCCCATCATTCTTATTTGTGTGAATATTGTTTCTCATATTTTAAACTCTTTGAGGAAAGGCACTTGCATATAGCAGCCAGTATATTCATATAGCAGTCATAAATATTCATCGAACTGAATTCTGGAAATGAGTTTTCTGGTCATCTCAGCTCTTACAGGATGTGTGACCCAGAAAAAAGAGCAGGGTGGATGATCAAGTGTTCTCATTATTATAGGCAGCTGTATTTCTTCTCCTATTACTTTCCTTTACTGTATATAACAAGATGGCATAGGTTATGAGTACCCATTGGTGGGTGGTGGTGTAGCAATAACTGATCATATCAGGATGATTTCATTCTTTTCTGCTACCTACAGAAAAATAGGTTGTCAGTTAAGTAAAAAGTGAAAGAGTGTAATGTATGAATTGACCACCAGGTGACTCTACTCTCAAAGATCAGGAGTAGTCAGTGAGCATGTGGCAGGTTCAAAATTGATCTACAGGCATAAAACAAGAAAATGGAAAATCACTCTGAAATATTAGGATTATGGAAATCTTAATGTGTCTCTATGCTCTCAAACCTCACATTTGGGAAATCTGCTCTCAGTCAACTAAACTTATTTATGAGATTTAGACAATTTACTGTTTATTGGCCACATGATTTATTAAAGCACAGCAACATGACTAACTATAAAGGAACTGTCAGTTAGCAAAACTATAAAAAAGCAATTTGGCTTAGCCAGCTCCTCCACCAAACCTCCACCAAGCCAGTAGATGGGGGAAAAAAAGGAAAGGATTGGTATTCATCAAGATCTACTTGGCAAATAGTTGGGGAAATGTGGGGGTTGATAGGAGAGGGGACACTGGGGTACAGTGTTTTTCCAGCCTGACCTCAGAAGTAGCTAAAGTATCATGGCATTCCTGGCTTGTCTTTTGGTTCTGTCCTGATGAAGTCATACTGCACCCGTCAGCAAAATACGCTTGTTCTGCCTCTGTTCTAGGTCTTGTATTTTCAACTGCAGCTCTCCGAGATCTGTTTGTGTTCCTCCTTCATCATGGCCAACTCTGGCTGCGCCAACAGTGGCCACTTTAGGAAGCAGCCAGTAGGAGGTGGTCAATTGGCCACCTGTCCTGCCAGTAACTTTGAAAGAAAGGGCTGGAATGATAAATTGGATGTTTCTTCCAGGGCTGTTATTGTTTATCCTTCACTTTCAAAGAGGACCAATATCATTGTGGGTTGATGTCTTTACTTGCAAGTGAATTGGATTTAAGTGAGGTGGAGTTGCTCAAGGTTGTCAGCCTCACTCTCCTAGAGTCATCAAAATACAGTGGCAAGAAAAAAGTCAAGATGACTGGTAATGGCCTGGGATGCAGTGGATGACATTGGTGTCTTTGATGTCTGACCAAGCTCTAAGCACTCCCAGTACCTGCTTCAGCAGCCTTCATGGCCATTGGAACAAATTGTTCTCATCTGCCCATTCTGCTAGAGAAAGTCTTCATGTGCTTGGGGTCCCCCTAACTCACTGATGGGGTTTGAAGCCCTTTTGTTATCTTCAACCTGGTTTAGCCCATCTGCCAAGACGGTTTTACCAGGGTGTGGCTGCTGAAAATGCTACAGCTTCTTGGAGCCATAGGTGAGAACTGAGTGAAGGTAGACATCAAAGGTGAATGAGCAGCCTTGAAAAGGGCTCAGCAAGCCCTCACACTGGAGGTGCTACTCCTCCTTGAACACCCCATACACCTCTTCCAGGGCAAAGAGAAGAAAAAACTCAAGCATGTTAAAAAATGTGGATACATACATTTCCTATTTTTCCCATTGGATTTTTCCCCAATCAACTTCCAGGAGGCATTGGGAACACTTGTTACAAATACTTGAAGAGGAAAATGTTGTTTTGCTTTTGGCTGTGAAGTAGACTAACTCTAGGACAGAATCTAGGATGGGGAGAGAAAGGAGGTACTTTTGCTTCTGTCTTTGAAATGATATATTGTTTGTGTTCATGTTAAAATAAAAAGTAAACTTGGGAATTATTCATATGTTGGTATTTTTAAAATTTTTATTCATGGGCCCTGGTAATCAGTAATGGGAATATTTTTAGATAATTTCTTTTTTTTATTTTTAGGCAGTTGGGGTTAAGTGACTTGCCCAGGGTCACACAGCTAGTAGGTGTCAAGTGTTTGACTTAAGGCCACATTTGAACTCAGGTCCTCCTGATTTCAGGGCCAGTGCACTATACAGTGCACCACCTACCTGACCCTATAGGAATATTTTTAAAAGATCAAATGTGAACAACAAAAGCTGAAATTTACTATTTCTATAATGTATTCTTCCAATATTTACTGAAAATAGTCTTTTCAGGGAACTTCAGTTCACTTGCTGATTGCCAATTACTAGCTAATTATTTAAGATTGAGACTGGCTTTGATAGTGAAGAAATCCAAGGAAGTATAAACACTGGGTGCTCACATTGCATGTCAACAAATGGAAAGACCAAATCTATTGATCTGAGAACATATACCAAACATTTTGTCTCTGACGTATATATTACCTGAGACAACAATGTTTTAAAGCCTGATGTAATCAACAGATGTCTGCAGAGAAAGGAAACCAAGTAAGTAGTTACTTAGTCCAGGAGTGTGCTGGTAAATGTTTAACAACTAGCTATCTGAAAAAAAAATGTTCACACAAGAAACTTTAAAATTTTATCTGCATTACATCATTTTCTTAAGTCTAGACAATCAACAAAGCAATAAATAAAGCCCTGTTTTGTAGCATTTGCCATTGGAGGTATAGATGATCACAATGAAGATTTAACAGTGCTCTCTCCTCAGCAGGTATGAACTGGCTAGAGCACACCACTGCATATATCTGTAATTACAATATTCAGAATATTGAGAAAGGGTGAATGACAAAATATTGAATTCTTGTTGAGAATGTTGTTTTTTATTTTGTTTTGTTTTGGAGATTGGGTCTTCGAAGTACAGGGGTTACTAATGAGCCCAACTCCACTATTCATCTATATAGGAACTTTAATCTGCTCTGAGCTGGGCCAGTTGACCTCTCCTAAGCATTTTGCCACTCCCATCCCCACTCCCATGGGCTCACCATGTTGGTGCCAGACTTGGTGCAAACATCTGATCAGCACAGCCTACTGGGGCTCAAAACCCCAGAGTTCAAGTAATCTACTAGTTCCAGCCACCCCAGTAGCAGGGATTACAGACATATGTCACCATGCCTGCCCATGGTACAATGGAGTTTGTAGTTCATATTTGTACTCTAGAAGGAAGAAAATGGGTTTGTTGAATAGCATTTTCAATGATTCTAAGCTGCTCCCTAACATAAAAAACTCTTTAAATTTAATTTAAAAATTTTTTTTGAATATAACTAACACTAAATAAAATGAACATTTCCATATATTCTGTAGAACAGAAGATATGAATCGTACATGAAACTGGTAATTTATATTATGTAGAATGTGTTAAAAAGCCATCTTTCGAACAACAGTATTCTCCTGGAGATGCTATGAAGTTGCAAATCATGGAACACATGATCTTCCAAGAATCAAATGGCAATGGAGAGAGTCATGTGGAGGGCATAAATAGGCTTCATCAAGAGTTATAATTAGGATAGGGCCCCTGGGGCTTTGCTACATAGAGCCAAAGTTTAAAGGCCATTGACAGCATTTATATTTCTTAAGCAGGAGGAAACAACTGAACTTAGAACCTTGTTATTAAGAATTGTTTTTTGGAAAAAATGTCTCTAGGTGGGCTCAGTTCTTTAACATAGCAGTCATTCTCAGATGTTTTCCAATTTCATCCCATTCCAACCTGCTCTCCATGGCAGTGTTCTTCCTAACAGTTTGGTGTCATAGTGGAGCACTGGGCCAGGAGTCAGAAAGCCCTGAGCTCAAATCCAACCTCATACACTTATTAGCCGTGTGACTTTGGAAAGTTAACTTCTGTCTGCCTCGGTATCTTCAACTGTAAAATGGTATAATAGCACCGACCTCCCAGGACTATTGTGAGGATTAAATGGGGTATTTGTTTTGTTTTGTTTTTTTGGCTAGGCAATGGGGTTAAGTGACTTGCCCAGGGTCACACAGCTAGTAAGTGTTATGTGTCTGAGGCCAAATTTGAACTCAGGTCCTCCTGACTCCAGGGCTGGTGCTCTGTCCGCTGCACCACCTAGCTGCCCCAGTTCCTAATAAATTTCTAAAATGAGAGGGTCGAATCATATGATTCCTTAGGTCCCTTCAGCATTGAATATTCTACTGTGCCACTTAGCTGCCCTCCCCCCCCGCCCGACTCTAAATCTGATGATGGGGTCCTATTCTTACTAAATATAGGAGGAAAATGTGATTGTCAGTTTACTATGATGTGTGCCCCGGATATTAAACATCTCTACACAGTCAACAGAATGAGATTTACAATTTGTACCTTAAATTTCCTTTTTATTAAGATGCTTATTTTGTTATGAAAATAGTTGCATATATAATCTAATAATGTACAGCATATATGATCAGTAACTGGGTGAAAATTGCAAAGAGGCAAATTTGTGATTAGTATAAGGAAAAATTTCCTAACAGATAGAGCTATGAGAAAGTGAAATGGTTTACCTCGGGAAGCAGTGGGCTTCCCTTCTCCAGAGGCCTAAAGCACAAGCTAGATGATCACTTGTCAAGTATGTTGTAGTAGAGGTTCTTTTTAAATTTTTTTTTAAGGCAACTGGGGCTAAGTGACTTGCCCAGGATCACAGAACTAGTAAGTATCAAGTGTTTGGTCTGAGGCTGGATTTGAACTCAGGTCCTCCTGACTTCAGGGCCGGTGCTTAGCAGAGGTTCTTGTTCAAGAATAGATATGATCTCAAATACCCTCTCTGGTTCTAGCATTCTGTGATTACATGATTAGAGTGGCATCCATTTAAGAACAAGTGATGAGTTCATACTACTTTTTTCTTTACATTTGGCATAATTTTCCATTAATAGTAACAGAATATTAGAATTGCAGTGGATATCAGAGTTTATGTTGTCAAACCCCTAACCAAATCATCAAACTCATCTAAAACATCTCCTATGGTATTCTTTTGAAGGTCAGTGAGGATATTGTAACATGAAAAGAATGTGTAGGTTTCAGTGGGGGTCTAAGAATTTGGTCTCTAGAATTCTTTTACCTATGGGGCAAGAAAGGTGCAAGTGTCAGTGGTTGTTACCTTCTGGTATTCCCAAGATATCTTTGTGGATATAGGTGGGGGCTATCCAGTTCTAGAAGGCTTATATGCTTTTAAACTATTCTCTATTGCTATTGACCAAAATTTACAAAATGGTTCTATTTATTCATGTTGCTTTATTTATGTAAATATGCACACGTCGTATATAACAATACTCTGACCCGCAGCTGGGACCAGACAGACTGTGGCATTCACTTTCTACCTAGCCCTCATAATGAGCCCCTAGGTCTTGACATATATATGTGTGGTCTAGGTTCAGTCCTAGAGGAGCCTAGTCTCTAGGGAAAGGGGTCAAACTTTTGTCTTGGACTCTTTGGCATTTTACATCCTCCTCTTACCCTGGAGCCCCAAATCTTAGGTCTGGTTCACATCAAGGGGAAGTAGAAAGGTAGTCAACATAAAATGTAAGTCAGATTCAAGATAGCTATTTCTCTCTCTCTCTCTCTCTCACACACACACTACTTATCACAAGAGACTCACAAATTTGAATTGACAAAGACTTAGAACAAGTGGAAGCAGAAACATAACTACTGTTATAATCTTTCAGGTTACTTAAAACATGAAAACATAAAGTATTTTCCAGGCTTTCTGAAGTGCATTTTCATCCTTCACCTCAAAGCACACTGACCAACTCCCTCAAGTTTCATGTTTTCTGGGATTTCAGGCCTTGGCTTAGTCATTTCTCCTCTAAGAGGTGGCTTAGTTGCTGGCACTCCTCCTACTTTCAGATGACCATTTGGTCATTTATGGTCAGGAAAGAGACACAAAGGAAAGAAGAGCCATCCAGAATTCCAAGCTCCAGCTTTGCTGACTGAACCCAATCATCTGCCATGTGAAAAATTTCCAATATTTGTGCCAGGATAAGGACAGGGCACCCACCCCTCCCCACCCCTTCATGGGAAATCCAAGGCTGAAGCTTGTCATACATTCCAGAGACAGGAAGAGAGAAGAAGTTCTCTCTCTTTTAAAGTTTGCTTAGTGTGTGCCTCTTCTTGTCTTAGTGACCAGTCCTCTTGGAGAACTCTTGTCTCTATCATGGGATCAAGAGACTGATGAGAGGAACACTGTATCATCCCAGGACCCTCAGTGCTGACCTACATGTGGCCAACCAGAAGCAGCCAGGGTAGTTTAACATATGTTCCATGTAGTGGTCCCTATAGGGCTGTCCACATGAATGGTGACTGGGAGTGTACTCCAATCCAACTCCTTCTACACATGCATGTACATAAAATGGTTTAGAAAATCTTCGCATTGTTCAGGTTCAAAGGGAAAAAAAATCTCAGGCAAAATTTAAAAATCAGCTGCTTTGGAAAATTGATTATCCAGTTTGGCTCTCTACATTGGCCCTATTGCTATTCCTAACACTCCGCACTCCATCTCCTCTCCATGCTTTTGTATGGGCTTTTCCTCATGCTTGTCTTCACCTCTGACTTTAGAATTTTTATCTTCATTCAAACTTAGCTCAAATGCCACATGGATAAGGCATTTCCTGATCCCCTAGCTGCTAGTGTCTACCACCTCTCCTGTTGTATGTATCTTGTTCATTCTTTGCAAATATTTATATGTGTACATGTTCTTTCCCTTAATAGACTGTAATCTCCTTGAGGGCAAGCAGCATTGTTGACTTTCTACCTCCAGCGTATAGCATGTGCCTGTCACATGGTAGGTTTTTAGTAAATATTTATTGATTTTGCTAGATAATTGCTCAACTTTCCACTGTATTTTACTATTATTAACATAAAAATATAAATTTGGCTCACAAATATAAACAAAAATTGTGGAAATTACTGGAATTTTCACTTCACTAGAGATGTTTTTAGAAATTGCATTTTTGTTCAGAAGACATCTTAGAGATCATTTGTGTCAACTACTGTTATTGCTTCAGTAAAAGCCCTTAAGACTGTTCATCTTGCAGTATGGAATAAGCCATCAGCATCTGTAACAAATGCAGGCATAGCTCATTTTTTTTTTATTGTTTTTTAGTGAGGCAATTGGGGTTAAGTGACTTGCCCAGAGTCACACAGCTAGGAAGTATTATGTGTCCGAATCCAGATTTGAACTCAGGTGCTCCTGACTCCAGAGCCAGTGCTCTATCCACTGTGCCACCTAGATGTCCAGGCATATAGCTCATTTCGCACAATAAAAAGGGAGTAAGTGTGATACAGCAGAATTAGTCCTGGATTGGGGGCCATAAGACCTGAATTCAAATCCTAGCTCTGCCATTTACCTTTTTGATCTTGTTCAAGTTAGCTAATCACTGTGAATTGCAGATGAAATTCTAAGGTCCTTTCCATGAATTTTGTGCATTACATTTGAATTTTCTTCTTTTCTTGTCTTTTTCTTCTATTTTTTATAATTAAATTTTATTTTTAATTTATGGAATAAAACAAGTATTTCCATACATAGTATAATAAAAAAGATGATTGCACATGAAACTGCAAATCTACTATACACAACTTGTTGTTTCTTTCAATTATACAACAAAATTATCGTGTAAATTTCTTTTTTTGTCCCTCCCTCCTGCCCTGCCCTAGAGACCATTAGACTCAAATAGGTATATCTATATCTATATCTATATCTAATTATTTTATACATACTTCTAATTATCAGGTTTTTCCCTGGATACAGATAGCATCTTTCTTCATATGTCCTTGATAGTTAATTTGGGTATTTATAATAGTCAATTTAAGTTATTTGTTCAAAGTCTTTCTTTTTTCTTTTTTTTCTTACTTCCTTTCTTTTTGGCTAAGCAATTGGGGTTAAGTGACTTGCCCAGGGTCACACAGCTAGTAAGTGTTATATGTCTGAGGCTGATTTGAACTCAGGTCCTCCTGATTCCAGGCCGGTGCTCTATCCACTGTGCCATCTTCCTGCCCCTTCAAAGTCTTTCTTAAAACAATATTGCTTTTACTGTATACAATGTTTTCTTGGTTCTGCTCATTTTGCTCTACCTTATTTCATGCAAATCTTTCCATGTTTTTCTAAAATCATTGAGATAATCATTTCTTATAATACAATAGTATTCCAAATCGATCTCAATGCTATGCTGAGGATCATAATGAATTAATTTTCAAAACGTCAGAAGAGCCTGCCATTTAGAGGAACTTTAAGGTGAAACTTTTTACAAATTGAAGACTCCTTTAAAGAATCCTCCAATATACATTTTAAAAATATCAATCTTTATGTAAAGTAATTGGTTTTTTTTTGTTTTGTTTTGCTTTTTTTTTTTTTTAGCAAATGCTATACTGAGGACCATAATGGAATAATAAACACCAGGTTAAGAAGACTTTTCTTGCAGAAGTTCAAATCCAAGGGATTTGGACCTGTGGTGGATTTCAATGAAGTCCTACAGGCATTATCCTGACCTAGAACTCAAACCCATATTACTAGAGATGAAGGAAAAAGACAATGGAACAATGAACAGGTAGGACTTATTGTATTGGAGTGTTGTTCGTTTGATGCTTTTAAATGAGATATATGTATTTATTAAGAACCACAACATAATCTACTTTTTTTTTCTTACTAAATATAGGAAGAAAATGTGACTGTCAGTCTTCTGACTTGTAGTCCAGATAATAAATATCTCTTAATGTTCAACAGAATAAAACACACAATCTATGATATTAATTTCCCTTCTATCAGAATGCTTAGTTATAAAAATAGCTTCCAATACCATTTACTAAGAATACTACACCCTTAAGGAAACATCTTTTGGATTTTCTTGGAGGTGTTAATTATAATTTTGCCTTCCACTTGTCCACTTGAAATACTTATCCCAGTGTCATTCAAGCATTAAGACAAACAATTTGGCTATGCCACAAAATAGCTAATAACAGCTAGTTAACTCTGCTTTTTTTTTAGTCAAAAATGAGAACTGCAAGAAATATTTTGTGAACTGTAACTGCAACATGACAGAACAGGTAAAAATATTAATATGTGGCATTTATGTAGCACTATAAGCTTTGTACTCATTTTCTCATGAGAACATCAGAACAACCTCTCTTTAATTTGCATTTTTCTTTTCTTTTTTTTTTCAGCCAAAGACAAGGTTTATTAGAACATCCATCATATTGGGCAGACTCTTAAGGAGTCTGAACATTAGCAAGCTATTGGCTAGATTATAAGAATCTAAGCAGTGCCTAGATTTTAGGAATCTGAACCATGGCTAGTTTATAAGAATCTAAGCAGTGGCTAGATTATAAGAATCTAATCATCTTAATGGAGACCAGGTGGACCTTATATACAGAAAGACTGTGGGAGGGACTTAGGAGTGGCTAGTAAGCTGGGGTGAACAGAACTCTGGACCTCGTTGCCTAGGGATAATGGAGCCCAACAAGGATTAACAGTGGGAAATGGCCAGGGGCCATAGGGAGGTAAGACAATGGAGGGGAGATTGGGTATAGCCACAATGAAGGGCCAGTTGATGGGATTATAGCCTCAGGCGAATGCCGGAGATTTGGCCATGTGGGAAAGTCCAATGTTTTTCCTTTTTGGGGGCCAGATCCCAACCCCATCATTCCCCCTCAAACAAATGGGACCCAAATTCTTTTGGTAAGGGATGAAGGTTTTGGTTTCTGAAACTGCTTCCTGCTGGCAAGAGGCATAGATAATTTTCATTTTTCAAAGGTAGAAAATGAAGCTTCAGGAGGTTATCTGGTTCATCCAAGGTCATACAGATAGCAAGTATCAGTTAAGATTTGGACCCAGTTCTCCTGGTTCTAAATTCTCATGTTCTAGATATTTAACAGTAGTGATAATACATTGTGCTACAAGTCTAAGAATGATTATCTGTGAGGATCATTGCTCTGCTACATAATTTCAATGGGACAAGTTGCATTAGATACTTTATATTAAATTCTATAGAAAAACCCTATAGATATGTTGTAACACATAGAAGATTATTTACAGGGATACTAAAAGTAATTTCATGTTTTATAAAGCAATCTATTACTCTCCTACTAAAGTCCTACTCTACTGTCTCCATGAGTTATGGAGGTGCCCTTGGGTTCCTGAAGACTGTGACAATGTAGTACAAGTTCTGACAGGTCCTACTATCATGCTGGAAAAATTTAAGATTATAAGTCCAATAATGTACTATGTCTCTCTTATGTTTGGAAAGATATCTCCAGGTTGAGTGCACCGTGATGGATTTTTGGCCAGAGAAACTCCCAAGGATCACATATTAAATTAGAGAGGGATTGCAAGTCTACCACACTGATGAAATTACAGAATCTTGATGTATGATGAATATGATTATACTTTATTAGATCTATGATCACAATGATATGGGGATGCCCATGAACAATGAAGATGACCAGATATCCCTAGGGTGATCAGGGAGGAGTAGCATCTCTGGTGTGAGGGCTTGTAGGCCCTCTTCAGGGCTGCTCATCCACTTTTGGGGTCCACCTATCACTCAGCTCTCACCTGTGGCCCCAAGAAGCTGCAGCATTCACAGCAGCCACATGCTGGTAAAACTGTCTTGGCAGACAGACTAAACCAGGTTGAAGATAACCAACAGGCCTCAAACCTGTCAGTAAGTTAGGGTGATGTCTACTCCAAGCATCTGAAGACTTTCCCCCACAGAATGGGCAGATGAGAACAATTTGTTCTAATGGCCATGAAGGCTGCTGAAGCAGGTACTGTGGAGCACTTAGAGACTGGTCAGCATTGAAGATGCCAAGATCATCCACTGAATCCTGGCCCATCACCAGTCATGCTGACTTTTTTTTTGCCGCTGGACTTTGATGATTCTGGAAGAGAGAGTGAGGTGGATGACTTTGTGCCTCACTTAAATCCAATTCACTTATAAGTCATTGCCCTGTGATGTCTTTGGTCCTTCTTTGAAAATGAAGGATGAACAAAAATACCTTATTATCATATGTGACTTTTATCTATATCCTCACATAATTATTCTATAGGAATCACAGAATGTTCACAGTTGGAAGGGATCTCAAATCTAGTCCATTCACCTCTGAAAGGAACCCTCACTATTACATATCTGATAATTCATTGTCCAGTCTCTGCTTAAAGTTCTTCAACGATGGGGGGGCTCACCTCCTCTTGAGGCAACCCATCTCACTTGTAGACTGCTCTTATTGTTAGAACTTCCTAACATCATGCCTTCTGCCTCAAAGTATCTCTTTATAATCTACTCATTGCCATTGGATCTGTTCTCTAGGGACAAACAGTACAAGTATAATCCTTTATTCAAATACTTGAAGACAGCTATCATGCTCCCAGCCCCTCAAATCTTCTCGTCTCAAGGCTAAGCATGTTCTATTCTTTCAATGAATCCTCATCTGCCTTGGCCTCAAGGCCCTTCACCAACCTTATTACTCTCCTCTGCACACTCTCCAACTTATCCTTATCCTGTGGCACCAAGAACTGAATGCTTTACTCTAGATAAGGTCTTTTGAGGACAGAATACAGAATATTATCATCTCTTTGTTTCTAGAAACTGTGCCTCTCTTAAAGCATCTCAAGATGGCATTTCCCTTTTTTTTTTGGCTGCCACCACATTGCTAACTCATATTGAGGTTGTAGTGCACTAAAGTTCCCTCACCAAATGTGTGTATATATATATATATATATATATATTTTTTTTTTTTTTAGGCAATTAGGTTTCAGTGACTTGCCCAGGGTCACACAGCTAGTAAGTGTCAAGTGTCTGCTCTGAGGCTGGATTTGAACTCAGGTCCTCCTCACTCCAGAGTCGGTGCTCTATCTACTGTGCCACCTAGCTGCACCCTCTCCCCAAATATATTTTTTTGTTTTGTTTTTAGGCAATTGGGGTTAAGTGACCCAAATATTTTTCAAACTGCTATTTAACCATATCCCATCTTGTGTTTGTGAAGAGGAAGACTTTACATTTATCTGTACTGAACTTCACCTTAATATATTCAGTCCAATGCTCTCTCTTGAGCTTGCTGAGAACCTTTAGGATTGTAACTCTTTGATCCAGCATATTAGCCATCCCTGCCAACTTTTTGTCTGATCTGATAAGCATGCTACCTTTGCCTTTACTCAAGTTCAACAGCATTAACACAGATTCTTAGGGTGTTCCACTGGAAAATCTTGTTATTCAACTAGCTCTGAATCCATCTAATTACAGTTTCAATTAGTCCATTTCTTTCCATCTTCTTTATAAGAATTATCTATCTATCTATGTATATATACATATACATACATATATTATATTATATTATATTATCAAAAGCTTGGCTAAAATCTAAGTTAAACTACAGAATTCTTACCCTCTACCAATTTAGTAACCCCATCAAAAAAAGAAAAGTCTGACATGACTTGTTCCTGATAAAGCAACATGTTGGGATATTCTTCGAGGTCATTTAATATTTATGAGGATGCCAAGAAATTATGTGGGTTACTCATCTGTTGTCTCTTGATCTTACTCTATAAATGTTTCACCTTTTTTACTGGTTATCTGGTTTTGATATTTCTATGCCACTTCTTGCATGGAATTCATCATTGGTAATATATGACAAGTCTATTTATACCCACCATATGTTTCTCCACTCTCCTTTGGTGACACACAATGTGGACTATTCAGAGATTTTGGCATTTTGTCATTCATGACAATATTGTAGCACTGAAAAAATATTGATATTAAAAGACGGATTTCTGTTTCAGGGAGAAGCTTGCTATATTGTTGTACAAATGTGATATACAAATCTTAAATACAATCCTGCCTGCTTCTTTCCTAATGTTTAATTCTAGGCCCAGCTCATTGTCCATGTGTAGACTTTGTCCAAGATAAATAAACACTCACACGAATATACACATACATGCACACACACATGAATGTCCACATATATGTATGTATATGATATGCACACATATTTTATACACATATGTATGGTTATGTAGGCATACAGATATATAATTTATTTTAATTAATACATATTATATCATTTAATTTTATATTTAATTTTTATATATTATATACATATATAATTTATTCATTTATAGACCAGTTCAACGGGCTATCCATCCTACTTCATATTATAGTCTTGATTTAATAAGCATTCTCCAAATACTTGGTTTTTCCTGTGTGGATTGCCAGGCCAAAGTCTCTAAGTGGCCTGGCAGTTTGAGAAGCACATTTAGGAGGCTCTGTAGGGTTCTAGGACTTGAAGCACAGAGTATAATCACACCTGGAAATAGGAGCATCAGGAGGACTTTACCATCTATTCCATCATCTGGACTCTTGGGTTTATTGAACACAAATCTACTATGAGCAATAGCTTCTAGGTCTTGCTTACATTATCTACTCTATTGACCATCTTTTCTGTTTTTTTAACTCGTGCCAAGTAATTTTGAAGAATAATGTTAATAATGGCATTTATATAGTGCTTTTAAGGTTTACAAAGTACTTTTCACATATCTGACTTTATCCTCACAACAACCCTTGGAGATAAGAGCTAGTATTACCCCCATTTTATAGCAGGGGAAAGTGAAGCAGAGAGAGGTTAAGTGCCTTGCCCATGGTCACACAGCTAGTAAGTATCTGGGGAAGAATTTGAACAGAGGTCTTCTTTACTCCAAGTCTAGCACCCTATGCCACCTAGCTGGCTACTTCTGATTAATGCTTTATAATATAGGGTCTAGTAATGCTAGGTCCACTTTTAGTTCTATCCTCCCCTCATTATTTCCCTTGAAATTCTTGATCCTTTATTCACTCAGATGTATTTTGCCATCATTTTCACTAGTTCTATGTAGATTAGTGAAAACAATAGTAGTTTGGTTTATATGACACTATATATAAATCAATTTTTGTATAATAAATAAAATATCAATTAATAAATATAATAACAATAAATAAAGCAATAAAGACTAGACCTGTGAATTCATTTGTTTTTTCCCCACTTAATATTTTATTTTTTTCAATTACATGTAAAGATAGTTTTCAACATTCACTTTTATAAGATTTTGAGTTCCAATATTTTTTTCTCCCTCCCCCCCTTCCCAAGATGGCAGGCAATTTGATATAGACTGTACATCTACAATCATATTAAACATATTTCTACATTTGTTATGTTGTGACAGAAGAATCAGAACAAACAAGAAAAAGAAAAAAAGAGAATAGTATGCTTCAATCTGCATTCAGACTTCAAAGTTCCTTCTCTGGATGTGGATAGTATTTTCCATCATGAGTCTTTTGGAATTATCTTAAATCATTGCATAGCTGAAAAGAGCTAAGTCTATCAAAGCTGGTCATTGCACCATGTTGCTATTACTGTGTACAATGTTCTCCTGGCTCTGCTCACTTCACTCAGCATCAGTTCATGTAAGTCTTTCTAGGTTTTTCTGAAATCCACCTGCTCATCATTTCTTATAGAAGGATAGTATTCTATTACATACATATACCACAACCTGTTCAGCCATTCCCCAATTGATGGGCATCCTCTCAATTTCCAATTC
>NW_020955033.1:39760747-39763665 GCF_900497805.2 Vombatus ursinus | reverse complement strand
GATAGGTATGAGGTGGCATCTCAGAGTTGTTTTAATTTTAATTTCTCTTATCAATAGTGATTTACAGCATTTTTCCTATGACTATAGATAACTTTAATTTCTTCATTTGAAAACTGTCTGTTCATATCCTTCAACTATTTATTAATTGGGGAATGACTTGTATTCTTACAAATTTGACTCAGTTTACATAAATTTTAGAAATGAACTCTTTATCAGAGACACTGGCTGTAAAAATTGTTTCCCAGCTTTCTGTTTTCCTTCTAATCCTGATTGTATTGACTTTGCTTGTTCAAAACCTTTTTAACTTAAGGTAATCAAAATTATCCATTTTGCATTTTATAATGTTTTCTATCTCTTGTTTGGTCATAAATTCTTCCCTTCTCCATAGATCTTACAGGCAAACTATTTCTTGCTCTCCTAATTTGCTTATGGTATCACCCTTTATTTCTACCTCATGTGCCATTTTGACTTTATTTGGTACACAGTGTAAGATGTTCATCTATGCCCAGTTTCTGCCATATTATTTTCCAGTTTCCCCAGCAATTTTTGTCAAATAGTGAGTTCTTATTCCAGAAGCTGGAGTCTTTGGGTTTATCAAACAGTAGATTACTATAGTCATTGACTACTATGTCTTATGCACCTAACCTATTCTACTGATCCACCACTTTATTTCTTTTTTTTTCTTTTTTTGTTTTTTGGCTAGGCAATGGGGTTAAGTGACTTGCCCAAGGTCACACAGCTAGTAAATGTCAAGTGTCTGAGGCCCGATTCAAACTCGGGTCCTCCTGACTCCAGGGCTGGTGCTCTATCCACTGTGCCACCTAGCCACCCCACACCACTCTATTTCTTAGTTTTGATGATTACTACTTTATAATACAATTTTAGATCTGGTATAGCTAGACCACCTTCCTTTACATTTCTTTTCATTAATTCCCTTGATATTCTTGACTTTTTATTCTTCCAGATGAATTTTCTTACCATTTTTTCTAGCTCTATGAAATAATTTTTTGGTAGTTTGATTGGTTTGGCACTGAATAAGTAAGTTAATTTAGGTAGAAATGTCATTTTTATTATATTAGCTTGGCCTATCCATGAGCAACTGATATTTTTCCAATTATTTAGATCTGACTGTATTCGTATGAAAAGTGTTTTATAATTGTGTTCATATTGTTCCTGGCAGGTAGACTTCCAAATAAGGACTGGACTTGTGATCTCATTTGTATACACAACTCCTGGATGAGGAAACTTTTCCTCACAATGTAGGTCAGTATCCTCACTACAGCTTAGAGTCTTAGAGAGTTGTCTATAGCATGGAGAGGAAAATTGACTTGACCAGGGTTACACAGCCAATATGTATCAGAGGTAGCACTTGAACTCAGCTCTTTTGGCTTCCAAGACCGACTTTCTATCCACTACAACATGCTACCTCTAAACTGATGTAGTATCATAGTATTTATTATACTGGCATGTCCCGACTTATTGTTCTCTATTTTTGAAAATAATGTTTTATAGTTGTATTCATACACGTCCTGAGTTGTCTTGGCAGGTTACTTTCCAGATATTTTATGCATTTGTAGCTATTTTGAAGAATATTCCCCCTATTTCTTCTTGATGGATTTTGTTAGTAATATACAGATAAACTGATGGTTTTATGGATTCATGTTGTATTCTCTTTACTGAAATGTTTGTTTTAATTTTTTAAAAATAGTATTTCCAGGGGCAGCTATCCAGTGCGGTGGATAGAGCACCAGTCCTGGAGTCAGGAGGACCTGAGTTCAAATCTGATCTCAGACACTTACTAGCTGTGACCATGGGCAAGTCACTTAACCCCAATTGTTTCCCCCACCAAATAAAATAAAATAAAAATAGAATTTCTGGGATTCCCTATATAGCACAGGCTCTGTGATTCACTTTCCTCACCTCTCACTTGCTCTGAAAGGATGGGTCCCATTAAGGTTCTAGGGGTAATCATGAGGGGCATTATAAGGGTGGGAGTAGAGGTTGCTATAAAACATTCCCCCCCCGTGAAACCTCTTTTTTTCCATTTCACAAAGGTCCTACCAAGTTTGCTTCTGGGTATAGTCAGTACTAGTGTATCCAATGGAAGGGTCACTCCTTAGATTAGCTAGGGGTGGCTCCTTGCTGAGATGGCTGAGGCAGCTCACTACTTGTGTCTGATTCCTTTTTAGGCTTGGCTACCATAGCTATAAGAAGATTCTGCTATGGAATCTAGTTGCTGGTTATCTAATTATTTCTCCCACATTTCAAAGCTCAAAAGATTGTAAACTGGTCTGTTACATCTCCAGATACTCATTCACCTAAGATTAGGAAAGATGAAATAGAAGTACAACATGTTGAAGGACATATGGTGGCCAGGTGGGGAGATATGGCATCCTATTGCTGCCTCTAGTTCTTTCCCCACCTGGAGGCCCACAGAATTTCTTTCTTCTCATTTGAAAAAAAAAAGAGATAATTGTCTGTTTGCAACTTCAGTGTGTGGACTAAAAGGCTTCACCATACAGTAGGCTCCATCATTGAATGGAAACTAGTAGTTATATTGCTCTTGTAGAATCAAGAAAAGTTGTGTTTACCTTTCAGGACTTTACACATTCTCATGATTTTATTAGTAACCTCATTTTCATTTTCATGCTATATGCAGCAGAGAAAAAAAAATGAGAGGCATGATGCATGCAAGTTTGTGGAATGGCTGGTCTTCCACTAGGTGCTTTATTGGTCTTGTTAACCCTACAATTGTAAAGAGTTCCCTGTGCATATGTTGAGTATTTTCATTGTTTGCCTTTAAAACTCAAGTTTTGTACCAAGAGAACGTTGTATACAATAACAACCACATTGTGTAATGACTAATATTGATAAACTTAATCTTTCCCAGCAATACAAGGATCTAAGACATCTCCAAA
>NW_020955033.1:39757608-39760578 GCF_900497805.2 Vombatus ursinus | reverse complement strand
CTTCTTCCCCTCCCCCCCAAAAAATAAGATCACCAGAAAATTCCACATAGGAAAGAATCATGAAAAACTGAATTTGGTAGTCATGTGTTAAATAAAGCTAATAATAATAATTAAAAAAACCCTCAAGTTTTGTGTTGCAATTATGTTCCCAAAGTGTAGTACAAGTCCTTTGGGCTCTAAGACCATCTGTGCAAAGCCAGTGATGCAGCTTAGTGAGAAAATAAAGGTGTTAGGGGCAGCTAGGTGGCACAGTGGATATAGTACCGGCCCTGAAGTCAGGAGGACCTGAGTTCAAATCCAGCCTCAGACCAAACACTTGACACATACTAGCTGTGTGACCTTAGGCAAGTCACTTAACCCCAATTGCCTTACCAAAAAAAAAAAAAAGAAAAAAAAGAAAATAAAGGTGTTGGATAAACTTTGTGCAGGAATATCTGCAGCAACTATTGGTTGTGAGTTTGGTGTTAACAAATTCAGGAATTCTTACATCCACAATAAGGAGGAAAGATTGCAGTTTTTGGTGGTTACACCAAAATAGGGGAAATATTCCCTTTATTTCTCATAGGTTCAATGAATCAACATTTGCATTTTTGACTTCTGTGCCATTTTCCAGGAATGTTATCATTGCAAAATTTGAAGAATGACTATATTAAGTTGGAGACAATCAGAGGGTGCCTGTTTGTGCTCTTTAATAGGGAGGGAAAGGGCCTCTCCCTCATATATTTCTGGAAGTGGAAGAATCACTAAGCCTCCACGTGATTATTGCACATACTCTAAGGATTGGTCTCTCATTGGTCAGTTCCCCCATTATATTCAAGTAAACCATCATATCATTTGTGAATGCAGATAATTTTGCCTCATCTTTGCCTATATTTATATTCCCGATTGTTTTATAGTTTTTAGATTTCACAGAGTAACATAATTTAAAAGATGTAAAGAACTTTAGCAGCCATTTCGTCCAACTCAAACCCCAAAGGAAGTCATACTACAGACAGTTCTTGCTTTATGTAAATTTGCATTATGCAAATTCAACTTTATGTAAAGAATTCTGAAAGAAATCTGCATTCTAAAAAAAATACCTATGTTCCAGCTCCTACTACCTTCCCTGAGCACTCAGCAGCCTCCCACCCCTCTACCAAAAAAAACTCCAAAAAACTAAGAAAAAAAAGCTAAAAAAAAAAAAAACCCCAAACTACCCTCCAAGTAAAAGTAGAAGAATGGACAAATGGAAAGACCACCACTACCACAGCTGCAGAATGGGGGCTTGCCTTGAGACCTCCATTGGGAAAAAGGAGACCTTTGCTCCACTCTGCCCACTTGCCCAAGTTTCTCACAATAACCTCATCTGTCTTCCCTCTGCACAGCCCCCTCCCCCTTTTTTGTCCTCTCCTGTATGTGTCAGCCCCCACATGTCTGCCCTACCTTCTTCCTCTCCTTCTGGTCAGGCCCCCCACTGACTGGGTCTTAGCCCCTGGTGTTCCTCCTTCTGCTCTCCCTTCTTTGTCCCCAGTCCCTATGTGTATTTGAACTGTATACCGGTTTCTCCTTTCAAGGACATCCTGGGTCTTCTTTCTGCCTCCCTCCTTTCTTCCTTTCCTCTCTCCCCCACATCCAGGCAAATTCACATTACATTAAAATATATTTACATAGAGATCTGCAGAAAGTTCCACTTACATAAAGTGAGAACTATCTGTATAACATACTCAACAAGAGATCATTCATCCTCTGAAGAATTTTGGGAAGAAGGGAAACCTATTACCTCTGTAACCCTTCCTCGACTATATCAGATAATATCATTGACAATGAACAACTTTGCTTTACCCCAGATCTTACTAGAAAACACTTGTTGTGTTTCTCTGTTATAAATCCGACAGCTCTTGGCTTTATTGTTTATTTTCAAACATGTAATATGTGAGTACAGTTTTCAAAACAGTTCAATTTCAAATACTGAGAAGATGTGTTCTGTCCTGGATATGGATTCATAGATGCATTTCACAGAATCTAAGAGCTAGAGGTTATTTAATCCAATCTCTTGCCTGATTATAATACTTGATCCTTACACAGAGATTTATATTCACCATATCATTCAATCCTCAAAATAGCTCTTTCAAGTAAGTAGTATTAGTATTATAATTTCTATTTCATATGGGGAAGCGAGACTCAAGAATTCAGAGGCCTGACCAAAGCCACCCCCTAAGTGATTGCCAGAATCAAGTCAATTCAAGTCACCTCAAATAAATAAATATTTACCAGCTGTTGTTCAGTCATATCTGAACTTTTGGATCCCTTTTCAGATTTTCTTGTCAAAAATTCTAGAGTGGGGGCGGAGCCAAGATGGTGGAGGGAAAGCAGTGACTGTCTTGAGCTCTCTCCCAAAGCCCTCCAAATACCTAAAAAAATGGCTCTAAACAAATTCTAAAGCAGTAGAACCCACAAAAAGACAGAGTGAAACAAATTTCCAGCCAAAGACAGCCTGGATGGTTGATCCAAAGGTATATTGCACTGGGCTGGGAGAGGAGCGCAGTTTGGCATGGGCATGCAGGCCGCAGCAACCCTGGAGCAGGCCTCAGAGGACTGAATCGCGGGCAACTGTGGTGGTTTCCAGACTTCTCAACCCCTGAACGCCAAAGACAACTTAGAAGGTCAGTGGGAAAAGTCTGTGACTGCGGTGAGAGAGGAGCTAGATCTCAGCCACAAGTCTCAAGCATGGCCTGGGGCCTCGGCTTTTTCCTGAGTTTCAGGTCCACAGACTGAGGGGGAATCGAGTGGCTGATTAGAGGGGGATTGCAGGGATCTCTTTGCCAGTGCTGAGGCAGGAATCTCTTACTTTACTGGTGCTTGGATCTGGGTCACAATTTTGAGGGGCGGTCCTGGGGCGAGAAGGAGCGCTGGTGCAGTGGAGCTTGTTCTGGTGGTGGAGAGGAAACATCTCACCCCTTATCATACCACCTTGGAAGAACTGAAAATTTA
>NW_020955033.1:39750512-39757598 GCF_900497805.2 Vombatus ursinus | reverse complement strand
GAAAATTTGGAACTCAAAATTTTATGGAAGTAAATGTTGAAAACAAAAAAATAAATAAAAAAATTACCATTAAAAAAATTCTAGAGTGGTTTGCATTTCCTTTTCCAGCTCATTTTACAGATGAGAAAATTGAGGCAAACAGGATTAAGTGACTTGCCCAGGGTCACATAGCTAATAAGTGTCTGAGGCTAGATTTGAACTCAGGAAGATGAGTCTTCCTGACTCCAGGCCTGGAACTCTTAGGAAATTAACCTAGATGTAAATTGTAGTGGACTGCTTGCTTTTTAAGTGCTTCATTTTAAAACAAACTAAGAGAGGATTGTTTGAAACACTGCAGAGAGCAATACTGATAGCAACTAAGTCTGAGTGCAAAGCACCTTATAGTGAATTATCTAAGACTGTACCTTTAAAAATCTAAAAAGCTGTTTGTAATAGGCATATTGATGTAAAGAAACGGAAGAAAAGTTCATTGCCAATAATTACATCGTGGGAGCAGGGATAAAAAAAGACACTGGATTTGAAGTCTGAAGGCTTCTGTTCTACCTGCGTGACCTTGGGCAAGTCTCTCCTCATCTGTGGGCCTTCATTTTCTCTTCTGTGAAATGAAAGGGTTGTATTATTTTACATGACCTCTAAGTTCCCTTGAACGATAAAACCCAGGATTCCAGGGAAGAAGAGTTAGAGGGAGGGGCTAGTAGGGAAAGAGGAGGAAGCTGAGGTCCCCTCCCCTTTCCCTACCAGGTAGAGTTTCTGGCTTCTCCATCTCCATGGCAACGATGTGGCGACTAACGGAAGCCCACTACCCTGAGTGCCTCACGCTTAGACTGCTGGCCTCTCTGTTCCTCCTGTGCGCTCCTTAGTCCTGGGGTAAGTGGAGGATGGGCCGAGCAACCCTTGACGTCCGGCATTTTGGACTGACAGTGTCCTGCATTCGCCCTGCCCCTTCTTGGCGCGCTGAGGTTGGGGATGGAGGGGCAGAAGGTCTCAGTCACTGAGCTCTTGGAACTGAGCGTTTTGAATCCAGAAGGGTGGAGAGCACGCTCCCCCAAGCCCCAAACTGCCCCTTCCTCACCCCTCCCTACAGTCCCTCCATCCCCCCCAGCGTCTGGTAGAGCTCAAGGCATTTGTGCCCAGCACCTGTTCAGTAGAGTCCCTAGCAAGCTCAATCTCCCCACCCCTTCTCCGTTTTTCAGCCTCCTCCCTTCCCCGCCTGTCTTCCCTTTTCTCCCTCCCCTCAATTCTGCTGCTTTTCTGCAACCACTGCAGTCATGGAAGGAGCGGCCCTGCAGTCACCTCCTTCCCGGCTGCAGCTCTTCCTGCTGTGTCTTTACAGCTAAGTGGGGGAGCAGTTCTGATCATCAGTTTGTTTTTGTCAGTTTATTCAAGAAACATTCCTTTATAGCATCATAGATTTCGAGCTCTAAGGGACACCAGAGGTCATCTAGTTCAACCCCCTCATTTTACAGATCAAGAAACTGAAGTTCTATTAACAGAAGTTATATCTTGCTCCAAGTCGCACAGGTAGCAGGTGGTAGAGCCCCGAATTAAATCCAGGTTCCCTGACTCCAAAGATAGTCTTTTCTTTGGGTAAGGTTTTATGCCAGGTCTGGGATACACAAATGAAAAATGACATATCTCTGCTCTCAAAGAGCTTGAACCCTAGAGACTACTCAGTGTGGAAGTAAAGGACTTGTGCATTGATGAATCAGCCAATAAGTATTAATTAGTTGATTTCTACACAGCAGGCACTATGCTAAGTGCAAAGCATACAAAGAAAGGCAAAAACAAGCCCTGTCCTTAAGGAGCTCATTAGGCTATTGCAGCAGACCAAATAAATAACTAGATCTATATCACTGATGTATGTGATACAGTTAATATGTATGTACATATATACATACATATATGTGTACACACATATACACACATGTATATATTATATATGTGCATATATAACTAGATATATGTGATACAGTGATATATAGCTATGTTTATACATATCTAACTAGACATGTACATTTATCTAATAAATAACTAGCTATATAACAAGACATATACATTGCAAAAGGAAGACAATGGGGGTAGTCACTGGGGTGGGAGGAGGGATGGGAAAATTCTGCTGTAGAAGATGAGATTTGAGCTGAGTCTTGAAGGAACTGAGGGAAACTAGATGGTGAAAGTGAAAAGACATTATAGGCATGGGGACAGTGAGAGAAAAGGCACAGATTAGGAGATAGAGTATCTGTCCCATGTTTGGAACAACCCACACTGATTACTATAAAATAGGGTGAGCAGTGATGGGGCAAAGCAAAAAAATCAGGCTAAGCTTTAGGAATGTCTGAAGAAGCAGAGAACATAGTGATACAATGAGAAAAGGCCTAGATTTGGCCTGGGGGGGTGGGGGGGGTTGGGGGCCCACTTTTGTATTGTAGTTCTCTCACTAACTAGATAATGGGTAAACTGATAGAGCATTGGTCTTGGAGTCAGGAAGTCCTGAGTTCAAATCATACAACACACACTTATTAGCTGTGTGACCCTGAGCAAGTCAATCAACTGCTTTGTTCCTCAGTTTCCTCATCTGTAAAATGGGGATAATAATAGTATCTAGCTCCCAGGATTGTTGTGAGGATCAAATGAAATCATATTTGTAAAGCACTTTGCAAATCTCAAAGTGCTATTTCCAGTTGTCCTGACCTATGTCTTGCCACTGGACTCTGATGACTGGAGGACAGAGTAGGGCTGATGACTTCGAACAACTCTGCCTCACTTAAATCCAACTTCCTTGCAAGTCAAGGCATCACCCTCCCTATGTCATTGGTCCTCTTCAAGAATGAAGGAGAAACAACAACAACATATGCTATTATTATTGTTGTTATTGTTATTATTAACTGTGAAATGGGCAAGTCACTTAACCTATGTATATAACACTGTGCCTCAGGGGTTAGACTAGATGGTATCTATGGTCCATGATTCTAGCATTACAATTCTGTAATCCTATGAATTTTCATCTGGGAAAGGGAGTTATTGTTGTTGTTTGTCCTTCATTCTGGAAGAGTATCATGACATCAGGGGGTGATGCCTTGACATGTAAGTGAATCGGATTTAAGTGAGGAAGGGCTATGCAAAGTCACCAGCCTCACTTTCTCCTCCAGAGTCATCTGGGTCCAGTGGCAAGATACAGATCAGGATGACTGGAAATGGCCTCAGATGCAGCAGGAGAACTTGGTCTTTTTAAGCTAAGATCTTTAACAGGTCTCAGTTTGACTTAGGGAAGATTTAAAGAAAGTGGTGCCTAAATTGATCCCTTGAAAGAAGAAAAGGATTCTGAAAGACAGAGATGAGGAGAGCGTATATTCTGGAGGTGGGTGTGGGGATGGGGGTGGTGGCATTGCATGTGCAGTAGCAGAGAGGTGGGAGATGTCTTGCTGTAGCGGAGGAATAGCTGTGGTTAGCTTTGCTGTAACACAGGCTGTGAAGGAGAGTAATGTGAAATAAGACAGGGCAAGTAGCTTGGAGCTATATTTTGGAAAACCTTAAAGAGGGTAAGGGACTCACTGAAGGGTTCTGATCAGGAGAGTGACCTGGGCCTTAGGGAAGTTTAGTTTGGCAACTGCGTGATGAATGCATTGCAGAGGGAAAAGAAAAGAGAGCAGGGAAACAGACCATTTCTCAACCTATTACAGTCCAGGTAAGCAGTGACCAGGGCCTGAGCCCTTGTTGTGGCCATGTAAGTGGAGATAAGGGAAAAGATACAAGAAAATTTATAGAATTACATACAAGAAAATTGAGGAGATATGGCAACTGATCTGTAGGTACTGACAAAAGGCTCATTTCCTTCCTATTGTAGGGATTCTTCGGAGTGATAGAAGTTGCCACCATCTAAAGTAGTGGTTGTTTAGAGTGCCAGGACTAAAGGGTAGGATTTAATCAGACATAGACAACCAAGAATGGTAGTGATGTAGCACAATCTACCAACCTCTGCTTAAAAAAATTATTACTTTAATGGATTCAGGATCTCGGTGATATGGGTATTTCCTACAACATTGAAGATTTCAAACTTCCAGCCCCTATGCAGCTATTGTATATTTCCTCTTATAAAGTTTTGAGAGGTGAGCTACCTCATATGCAGGGGAGGGGGTCTTTTAGTTCTCTTGATGTTGTGTGGATGCCAGGGTAGCATTTGGGCTCTGTGTTTGTTATTCCTTCTCACATCTGTTTCGGATGTTTTATACACATAAGCTGTTCAGCTTATTTATACCCACTGTTTATATTTCTCCATTGCCCTTTGGATGACCTCCAATTTTGATTTCTTGAAGTTTGTGGTATTCCATAATTTGCAGCCATTTAGCTCTACCACACAACTCTTGGTATAGAAAAGGAGAGAGACTAGCTTTTATTTCAGGGATAAGCTTGGGGCCACTGACAAGGCTCTGCAATTTCTCTAATGAAATCCAGCCTGATATCTTCCTCCTTTTTTAAGTCTGGGCCCAGTTCATTGTCTATCCCAGTGTCTGCCCAGAGGATATGTACTGATGGCTTGACTTGATGTGCAGAATCCATCAATTACATATCATAGTCTATCAGGGGTGGGAAACCTGTGGCCTTGAGGCCACATGTGGCCCTCTAGGTTCTCATGTTTAACCCTTTGAATCCAAACTTCACAGAACATTTATTATAGACAGGGAAAAAGTACCTCTAAGGGTTGACATTTATTGATATCTTCTTGATTGCCTTTTTTGATGGTAATAAAATCTGAGGAACAGTGAGAAATAATGCATAAAGGAATGGTCTTAGGGTCAAGAAGACCTGCATTCAAGACCTGCCTTTGATACATATTTGTGGCGTGACAATGGATAAAATACTTGCAGCTCTGCATCTGTGGAAGGAGGGTCCACATTGGGAATTCCCATGTAGATGAAATCGCAGTTGTAGACTATACTGTGTTCCACCCAATAACTCACAAAAAAAGTGTTTTTCTAATCATCGATGTCTTTCCTACTAATTGACATCTTGAGAATCAGTCCCTCAACATTAGCAACATTATGTGGTCTATGGCACAAATCTCCCCTTTGTACACTTAGTTTGGTCCAGCTGCTCTGCCTTTCTTGGTTTTCTTAATTACCATTTCGAACATCAGGGAAGGTGATGTTCAGGTGCAGATGTGATTTCCTCCATTGCCTTTGATGGACAACATAGTTTGTTGCCGAAATTTTGAGAGATCCTCTCCATTTTGTTGTCATTCTTTCTGTTTCCTCCTTAAAAGCTCTGAGGATGATCTGACTTAATTGGGTATCGTGGCAAGCTCCCTTCCAGCTGTAGATCTGGAAACTTCAAATCTTTAATGCACAAACATGTAGAACATTGACTCATGCATTCATTCAACAAATATTTATTTAGCTTCTACTACAAGTAAGAGATCCTTAAACTCAGGAAGTAGAGGCGGTACAGAGCCTGCACCGTTAAGAAGCTCAGGGAGCCGGAAGAAGTAGTGAGCTTGTACTCAAGAGAATTCACATCCATCAGATACTTCAATCCCATAATTCACAATCGATCCCATCGCTGGGCGCCAATAGTACTTCAAGGGAGTTAGAGATTAGGAACAGAGTGGGTTCTCTTCTGGGGATGCATCATCTGTGCCATCTTGGGATGAGGCTATGGAACAGGCACCCGGTGTAGCTTCAGTTGCACCCGGAGGAGGAACTGATCACCAGGCATTGACAACTCCTTGGTGCAAATTTGTAGTTAGAGCAAAGTGAAGAGTTTTGCCCAATAGTGCTCCATAGAAAGAGAATCCCTGGATACTGCCCTGAAGGCAAGATAAAGAGTCTAAGGAGATCCCAGGACACTAGGAGATCATTTCTGGGGAATCTGTTGATGGAAGAGAGCTTGTGGCCTCCCTCCTCAAATCTAGGTAAACAAGTGACACAGACAGATAAGAGCACTTTGTTTTTTTGTTTTTTTTTAGTGAGACAATTGGGGTTAAGTGACTTGCCCAAGGTCACACAGCTAGTACATGTCAAGTGTTTGGTCTGAGGCCAGATTTGAACTCAGGTCTTCCTGACTTCAGGGCCAGTGCTCTATCCATTGTGCCACCTAGCTGCTCCAGATAAGAGCACTTTGGACCAAACCTTGGCAGCCCTTGCCTTTTATTTTCTATTTTTAGGCAATTGAGGTTAGGTGACTTGCCCAGGGTCACAGAACTAATAAGTGTCAAGTGTTTGGTCTGAGGCTGGATTTGAACTCAAGTCCTCCTGACTTCAGGGCTGGTGCTCTATCCACTGTGCCACCTAGCTGCCTCTAGCCCTTGCCTTTAAAAGACCCAACTCATTTTAATTTTTGTATGACCTATCTAGGAAAGGAAACATTACTATATTACTCCTAAATAAATAAACTTCAGTTACACTGATTCCTTGCAGTTACTTGTACAAGACACTGTCTCCTGATGGGCAATTTTCACTGACTGTTCCCCATACCTGGAATTATCTGAGTCTTCATCTCTGCCTCCTGGCGCTCTTCAAATCCTGACCAAAATCCCACCTTCTACAAGAAGCCTTTCCTGATCCCCTTTAATTCTACAGTCATCCCTCTGTTATTTTTAATTTATTATGCATATAGCTTATTTGTGCATAGTTCTTTGCATGTTGTCTTCCCCATTAGATTGTAAGCTCCAAGAGAGCAGGGATTGTCTTTTGCCTTTCTTTGTATCCCCAGAGCTTGCAGTGCCAATATATAGTAGGCACTTAATATTGACTATTTTTGAAAGTAAGTTTCTCACCATCACTTACATCCTTTTTCATATTCTTTCTCTTTAAAATGAAACTGTGTACCATAATCATGCACATTGTGAATCTAAATGTTAGTGCAAAAGTTGCATATATCTAACAGGGATGATGGTATAGAGGTGTTTGAGTAAAGAGGAATACTGCTACTCTTTCCCTCCTTCTCTCCATCTCTCTCCCTCTCCCCCTTTCTCTCTCTTGCTCCCCTCAACTCTCTCCTTTCCTTATTCCCTTCTTCTGTTTCTGTCTCCCCTTCCTCTCCTTCCTTCTCTCCATCCCTCCCTCTCTCTTTCTCCCTTTTACCACTCCC
>NW_020955033.1:39720483-39750494 GCF_900497805.2 Vombatus ursinus | reverse complement strand
ACACACACACACACACACACACACACACACACACACACAAACAATCCCTCTCTTCCTTACCCTCACTCCCTTAGTCACTGCCTTCTACTCCCAGTCCCCCTAGCCTCTTCAATCTGCTTCTGAAGAGTAAAATGGGAAGAAGGAGTGCCCAAGGCCACAGCCTCAGGGGGAAATTATTTAAAATCTCTATTTACCAAATCTGCTATCAGAACCTTGTTGCCTCAAGTTTGTCGAGGTTTCTTTTTGTCCCACGTTCACATAATTCTCCCTCCCCCCATAGTTTTCAGGAACTACGATACTATATATCTGAGCTGTCAGCAGGCAACAATATTAATGATTGGAAAGAGAATTTCCTTTTTTTCTACTTGTGTTCCAGGCTGCTCTTCCTTGTGCTCTGCTGCTAATACTCCTCTCCATCAAAGAAATACATATGCATTGAATATCTTAGAGAAATTGACTTCTTTTGAGAAGAAATAGCCAATTAAAAAAAATGTGAACAGGCTTAAAAAAAAAAAAAGGAATGAGGTGAAGACTCAGTAGGGGTGCCAAAATGAAGAGGCCAGAGGGCAGGAGTTTCACCACTCTTGTTGACTAACAGTCTTTGTCTTGCTACAATCTTTTTCTTTCGGTGTTTTGCCATTCTATTTCCTGCAAATTTGTTCTCACTCAGTTTGAGGCCATAGCAGTTAAGTATCAGACTCTCCTCTCCCATCCTTCCCTCCTTTCTTAGTAATTCCACAAAGAACTGCTCTCCCTCTCCTTCAGGTCTAGAAGAGGTGATTGTCTTTCTCAGGCACAGACCAAGGTTCTAATGATCTATCCTTGGATCAGAAAACACTTAGGATTTCTGTTCTATCCCTTAGGGAACAGTCTTGATTCTTCTGTAGCTCCTTTGGTGAAGGGGATACATATAAATAGAATTTTTAGAAATTGAACTTTATTTTCCCTTGATTTAACTATCCTGCCAGGTATACTTGTAGTCTTTATAATGTTGCAGGGGGTCCTTATCCCAATTTCCACTCAAACTGTCAAGTCAGGTCCCCAGACTACAGATGGCAGCATTTTCCTTTTACAGTCTAGCGGTACTCCTGAGACTCCTGGGAGTCTTTCTTCTAATGCCAATGGGATTGCCATATTGGACCACAGATTTGTAGGTTACCTAATCCAACCCCCCTCTTTTACAGATGAGGAAACTGATACACATGAGGTTAAATGTCTTGCTTCAGAGTCACAGGGATAACAAATGTCAGAGGCAGGTTTTGAATCTACTTCCCCTGACTCCAAATGTCATTTTGATGCAGAGTAGAAATCTCCTCAGCCCTGTCTTCTGCCATGGATTTGGCAGAGGCAACCATAGATGGATTGCAACCTGCACCATTGGAAGGAACATCCCCATGGATGAAATCACAGATCAATTTGGGTATTTTGGGAACTTGACCTCGATCAGCTTGTTCAAAATCTGGCGAAATTCTCCAAGAAACTCCCCATGTTATTTTCGTGTGGTTTTTTCAACACAATTCTACATTAACACTAAATTTTTAAAGGGAAAATATGTCAAATAATTATGCAACAAACTAAAATCATATTGTGCTGCTTTAATCCCTAGTTTGTAAACTGAAGTACAGTGACCTTTGTCTTCTATATAATCCCTAGCTTGTAAATTCAATGACAGCGACCTTTGTCTTCTATATCTTTCTGTGTCCTCCAATCTGTAGCTCGTACCACACTTGTTAAATGCTTGTTAAATGAGAGGACGAATGAATCCTGTACTGCGGAGTAAACCAAGCTCTTGTAAGTTGATTAACCAGCACTTTTCTAGGTAGTGAGCAAAAGATGCCGTCCCAGGCTGCGATGCACCCCAAAGAGCTTGCTTCTTAGTTTCAGCTGCAGACCTACCTGTACAGTTTTGTGGGCCAGCCCTCAGCGTGGACCGCCAGGAGCCAGTCGCCAATCGGAGTCCTGCAAGCCCGCCCGGGCCTTCTGCAGAAAACAAAGCGACCAGTCAGCACCGACCTTAGCTTCAACCCTGCCAATGAAATGAAGAGTTGTACGGAAGTCCGGAGATGAGCAGGCTTCCACTTCAAAAGTAGACTTGTAATTGATTATTTGGTTGTTGTTTTTCTGCACCGTCATCCGGAAATTCACGACTTGATCTGCACTGAGCAAACCCAGGACTGAACCTCTCCCAGGACGGAGCCATCCAGTTCCTGCTCACAGCTGCTCAGCCCGGAGCCACATGGTTTCCTTCTGGGTCTTGTAGGGGGTTTCTCTTAATCTTCAAGTTGACCGTGCTTTTTGTTTTTTCCTTCTGACTTTATGTTGCGTTTACCTTTTACAATATTAAGGAATCTTAAGAATGTCTCCGCCCCTTCTCCTACTAAGAATGTCTCTGTCCCTTCTCCTACCCAATTCCCCCCTCTCCTAGAACCTTGTGTCTCGGAGGAGCAATGTTAAGGACTAAGGAAGGGGGCAGGGGGAAGTCTAAACAATCCTCTAAGCATGTAAAAAAAAAAGCCTCGAAGAGTAGAGGAACATAAAAAGAAAGTGTAGACTCTCATTTTCTTTATTTTTTTTTTAATATAACAGGGAAACCAAGTACATTTCTCATGATTGCTTTTTAAAAATTCAGTCCTGCCCAGGTCTCAAATGAATTGCTTTCTTTACAGGTGTTTTGGTGCCAATAGCTTTTTTTTTTATACAAACCAGAAAATCCAGCAAACAAAACCACACAGACTTATTTACCAGAATTTATTTTCTTGCCGAATTTGGAAAAAGAAAGTAATAGTCGTGTTAAAATGGGAGATTGAACCTGTAATTTCATTGCTATTGAGACTCTTAGAGGAGGGAATTTCCTCTACCCATGCTGGTCAGCAACCTTCTCTACTTTAAGTAAGACCTGCCCGGAGTCAGATAGCCAGCATGAATTTGACACAAGTTTTGAATCCCGATTTTTGAGACTCCAAGGCTAGATGTCTTTCTAGTGCCCAAGTATGCCTCTCTTAAGGAGTGATATTAAAGAATATTGCCTTTTAAGTTATGTCTATAATTTGTATTTTTTCCTCTTAAACTTGACTCTATCTTCTTAACATTGTTTTATAGCTGCTGTCTATGCTAAGGTATTTCTTTACATTCTCTTGTCTGTGTTTAATTTACTCATTTGTATATTGGGAGAAAAGCAGTTTTAGGAAAGACTGGCTGAAATCAAATCAAAGGTTTGTTAGAATACATTTAATCATTCAAAAATCTATCTAAAATCCAAAATTTAAGGTTTTGTTAGAATGAAGTTCTAACTTGTGATATATAACAGAAAGCAGTAAATCTAGGTCAGATAGTTTTGTGTTACAGTGTTAAAATTGTCTTGGTTCATAGAGCCCTGTACAGCATGACTTAGTCGTGACTGTGCTAGTTTTATTCTAGTAGTGAAGTATAAAATTCAAATGTTAGTTACTAGCTAGTTGTTAGTAAAAGAAAGGCAAACAAATTTAGATCTAAAGTTTTTGTGTGTGCAAAAATCTTAGAAAAGGTTGATGTATAAACCATTGCAGGCTTTTCCTCTATTATGTATTTCCTCTGTTCTGGTAGATTAAAGAGCTGTCAGAAAACAGGTAGATTAAAGGGAAAAGAGACAAAATTTTGCTGTGGTTGCCCTAGTCTTCTTCTTCTTCTTCTTCTTTTTTTTTGTGGGAGTCAGGGAAGAGATAGGAGTATAGAATCTAAAATGTTAATTTTCTCTTTTTAATTTTGAAATATTGTTGGTAAGTTGATATTTCATTTTCAGTTATTAATATTGACCTCTCATCCTAAAATAATGAGTTTAGTAAGTTCAAAAACATTTTTAAAAATAAGAACAGTTTATCTGGAGTCCACTGAGGACTTTCAACTTTAAGGTTTATTTCAATAATTTTCATTAGTAAGTTAAATTTTGTGCACAACTTTTGTGTTTTATTAATGTTGCTCTCACTAGACACAGCAAAAAAACAAAAACAGGAAATTTTGGAAAATGAGTGATTTTTAAAATTTATCATTCATTTACAGGGTGTAGTGTGTGTACATGTGTGTGTGTGTATTTGTACACATATACATACATACATACATACATACATATATATATATAAAACATACAAAGAGGCACCTACACCATGTTCTGACTTGCCTACTAATTTTCCAATCTAATGAGCTAGGATGGATAAATACTGTATTCTCTTAGTAAGATAAAGCATTTATTATTACTTATTTTAAACAAACAGTTTATATTTGGGGATGGGGTGTGAAATGAGCAGATTGTCATATTTGCCCTCAGATGTAGCTAATAAAAGTAACTGACATATAGTACAAATAAAGTTTGCGAAGCACTAACAGTATTTCATTTTCTCCTCACAGCAATTCCGTGATATAGATACTACAAGTATTATTATCTCTATTTTACAGATGAAGAAACTGAGACTGAGAGAAGTTAAGTCACTTGTCCAGGGTCTCACAGCTAGTAAGTATTTGAAGCAAGATTCAAACCCACTTCTTTGTGACTTCCAGTTTAGTGCCATATTGTTATAAACTGAACATAAGTAAGGCTGAAACTTATGTCACTTGGCCTAGTAAAGAGTGGACATTTCATTATTTTTCCTTCTATTAACCTGTAAAGCTAATGGTGGTAGAGGGTAATAGCTTCAGTTAAGCTCAGTAGTTGTGGATCATCAATCTTTGGCCTTTTAATTTGAAGAATATACAATTTAACCTGAATCAGGAAAGTCAGGAAAAGGTGATGTAAGAACTAAATTTAATGAAGCTAATGCAATATTAGGCTAGATTAAGGGAGGCATTGTGACTGGAATGAGGGAGGTGGTAGAACAAGTTTTGGGAGCTTATGTTTTAGGAAGGACCTAGATAAGTTGATGTGCTTTCAGAGGAGGGTGACTAAGTCAGTGAAAGGACTGGAGTGAGTTCTTGAAAGAACAGGAGGTATTTAGCTTTGAGAAAAGACTGAGGGTGACCTGAGAGCTCACTTAAAGGATTTAGGGCTTCTTATGTGGAAGAGAGAGAGGGCACTTGTTCTACCTGGCCTAAAGAGTAGATTGAGCAGCAAGGGGTGGAAACTGTAGATACAGATTTAGGCTAAATATAAGGGGAAATGTCCAATTAGGGATGCTTAAAAGTAGAATCCACCACGTCTGAGAGGTAATTGATTTCCCCATCACTGATGGTCTTCAAGTAGAACCCAAATGGCCATTTCTTGGAATGTTATAAAGGGGATTTCTGGATTTCTATTCATGTGCAAAGTGGACCTAAGGACCTACCGAGTCCCTTGAGACTCAGATTTTAGGATTCTGAGCAGTTTTAGATATGAGAGGACACAAAGAATGACACCTGGGGAATGGTGCATATGGGAGACCAAGAAATCTATCAGTAATGGCAACCAATTCCAGGGTCTCTAAAATTTAGTAGTTGTTATTTTCTTATGCCATCAGGACATTTTACCCAGTTTCAAGAGGTCATAGGCTTCCTCTTTACTATCATTTAATTGGACCTGATATAAGTCAGTAAACCCATAGGTTTATTATCTCTGCTTGTTCCTTTTTTTTTTTTTGATGAGGCAATTGGGGTTAAGTGACTTGCCCAGAGTCACACAGCTAGTGAATATTATGTGTCTGAGGCCAGATTTGAACTCAGGTGCTCCTGACTCCAGGGCTGATGCGCTATCCACTGTGCCACCTAGCTGCCCCCTGTCTGCTTGTTGTTCTTAAGGATAGACTACTATTAAGATGACAATGATAATGGACTATGTAAATGCGTGGATATATTTATGAAATAATTTTCCATGAAACATATATGAAGAGAATTTGGAATATTGTAAAAGAGAGAATTTAATGTTCATTAGGTGTTTTGTGTGAAGTTGCTTAAGGTCAGATAAGGCTGCAACCAAAAAAACTGGTATTTCTTTTATTTGTATCCTGTTCAGAGAGGAAAGTGTATAGGTGGCATGACTGTACTACTCCATAATGAATTTATTTTGGTAGATTCCCATAGACTCTGTGGCTCAAAATGAGGCAGCAGTTTGCTCCTCAATGTTTGGTTAGCATTTTATTCTGGAAAGAAAGTAATTTTAGATGTTCAATTTGAACCAATCACTAGTCACGAAGTAGGAGTGACATTGTTTCTTTATATATTGGTTTGATAGTGATGAATAGTGTTACAGGGTGGGAATATATCATGAAGCCAAGACTTTCTCAGTTTCATTCTTGCCTGGAAGGACAAGGAATAACAGATGGCCCCCTTTCTCATTCTTATCTAAAGTTCTCTAAGAAGAACTAATTTCCACTTTTTCCTCTTTTTACAGAGGGAATGTCAAGCATCCTGTGGACCACAACACTGAAGAAAATATAGAAGTTGCTAAGGTGATAACGCTTGAATGTGTTTTGCACTTGGAAAGATGATTATAGATTGGTAGGGGGAAGGTAGCAAGGAGTTGGATAAATGCTCTCAAATGCAAATTATGTTCAGTCTTTCAGGGAAATGTGTTAGATTGGTTCTCAGAAGTGTAGTTTAATGACCTATCCTTTTCTGTGCCTAGTATTCTTGTATTGAACAGTCAGAGCATTCTTACTTCTGGTCATTTGGATTCATGCTATTAGACTAAAATTTGGTTATAGGGGTAGTAGAAGACAATAGAAAAAATATTTTTCTAGGCCTTGATTTATGAGTAAAAAGAAACTTCTATCAGTTATTGATTATATTTGTCAGGAGGTAATGTTACTTCTATGTTACAGACACAGCCCAGGATTAGAGAAAGACTATAGGATGTTATGTTAGAAGGATGTGATGGACCACCGGAAGTCTTAGCCAAGTTCAGCCAGATGCTCTGGTGTTTGTTTTGTTTGTATCACCAAAGATATTCTGGAATTTCTGGCTATGAGTCTAGGGACATTGTTTTATTCCAGATGACACATGGGCATCTTACTTCCCTACAGGCACAGTTAAAACCTAATTTATTAGTTCATGCTCTGGGAAAGAAATTTAAAGTTATCATTGTAATGAAGGTGCTATAGATTGCCAAAGAGTCATGCCAGAGCATCTACAGAAGCCTTTCTGGCTCTTTCCCCCTTTGGCTCGGCACTGTCTCCTGTGCCCCTGAGAGGGGAAGTGGTGTATGTACTACAGTTCATTAATTACATGGCGCTGAGAAAGAAACATATAGCACATGTTTCCACCTTTTCAGACACACCTCTCATTTGGGGCAGTTGGGCCCCTGGAACTTTATAGCTTTGTGACTTTCCATAAAATAATTATGGCTACACCAATGATAATGTTAGGCTGTAGTATTGTAACCTTCATTTTTATTGATATGACACTTTGTATGCAGAAAGGCCAAAATTATTACCGACCATGAAAGCCTTTGGAGGAAAAGGAATCATGAAATGGTTTTAAGGAACAACCTAAGTTAATGATTTAAGATAAGTGGTAAAGGTAATACTTAAAGTAAAGCCTGTGTTAGATGCTGTGAAACTGAGCATTATGACATCCTGCCCTTTTTAAGTGGTTCTAAGAATTTTTCATTGCTGGCAGAGGTATTTTTCTTCAGCCTTCTCTCATACTTAGCTTGGTATGACATATGTGGTTATGGGCCACATTTTCAAGTTTATAATAGGAACAGTTTGCAGTCCTCCTATGAGAGCCATCTCTAGGGAACTTGAATACATACACAAAGAGTGGCCTAGGTAGAAGCAGAAAACCAGTTTTCCTTGCTAGTAATCTGGCATCATAGTAAAATAAAAAAATAGGGTAATGATTGTTAATATTTCATTTTTCTGTTCATTAGCCAATTTTCGGGTAGAATTTATAACTAAATCCTGGATTAGAGCTCTAGGGAGGGGCAAGTGAAGTAAAGTGGAACAATCTAATTACACCTCTACCCTCCCCATCAACAGTATTGCACTTAATTAAGTAAAAGGAAACATGTATTACTGGGTCTAAAATTCCTTTCCTCTGATTCTTTTAGGTGTTCTGTTCAGATCTGCATACTATATCTCATCGAGGATACTTTTCCTAAGGAAAATTCTAAATGGATTCGGTCCTTGGTCCCTGAGGCATATTCCTTTGGACAGAAGAAATGACTAAACATAGATCACTATATAGAACTCTGAATTTTCTTCGCTTTAAGAGGAAGAGCTGGTTCTTTTTGAAATTTGGATTTCTTGTCTTTGCTCTGATTGTGTTTTGTGAATATATAATTTATTATTTAGTGATCTTTCAGTGTCGCTGGCCAGAAGTGAAAACTATAGCTTCTGGAAGCAAACAACAGACTCCTGCACCTGTGCTGAAAGTTATGTTTTTAGCTGATACCCACTTACTTGGGGAAATAAATGGACATTGGTTGGACAAATTACGACGGTAGGAACAAAAATTCAGAAACCCTTTTGAAATTCTATAGTTTTAAGGATGTAGCACTGCTGCATATCATCATCCCTCTCAACAATCTGGTCAAACATCTCTGGCTTTAGGGAACTCCTCAGCCTTCCTTCCAAAAGCTAGACATTAGGGATTAAAGATACATCCTTGCCAGTCCACAAATACACTAATTATTCCATGGGTTCAAGTTTCTGGTGAGTTGAATGGCAGGAAACAAGCAGAACCATTCCTGAGGGTCCTCCATCATGATCTATCTGTTTCCTTGTATCCTAAGTATGCTTTCATTTTGCTCTCAGTCGGGTAAAAGATGGATCTGAAGAGAGCCGCTGCTGGAAGTCTCCAAATTCACATTAGGGACAGGACTAGAGGAAGCTTCTCAGACACATCTGTCTGTTAGTACTTTTTCTGGGGGGTGGTGGTGTGAGAGGATGAGGTTTAGGAGGAGGCCTCAATTTTAATGCAGCAGATATGGTTTTTTTCCTTTCCATTATCTGTACTTTTTGCCAGAACCAGATCTGCTAGTCCTGTACCACATGGAGACTATTACCTTTTTCTTCTATTTTATCCTGAATCTTTCCTTATGTTTTCCCCACTCACAATGGATTTACTTTGTGGTTGAAACCTCCTGTTGGGTGGAGAGTATATTTGAGGAAAGGGAAGGTAAAAAGGAAGATGAGAGTAAAAAGAGGTGATGGAACTGAACAGTCCCCAAAGTGGAATGTGTTAGGGTAGGGCCAGAGTGAGTGACACTTTATTTCTTTTTGGACAATGTAATTTTACTTTCTGCTTTACTAATTACCAACCCCCTCACCCAATACTTCTTGGAAGTCTTCCTTTTGCTGATGCTGCTTCTCTGTCCTTTTTTCCTTGGGTGTGGAAGACCTGAAGCCAAGAAATACTAAAAAACCATCAGCTTTGAGAGGCAACCACGACTGATGTAAAAATGCACGGCTGGCTATGTGTGGTAGCTAGGAAGAGCAATGAGCTGCCCGTGCTGTGACTTAAAGGGCCAAAATGCCCTGTCCAAAAGAATTTATCTTTCTGGCATACCATGGGATCTGAATTTGCACCTTAGTGTTGCAAAACAGGTTAGGCATATAAGAGCACTCCTTAGAATTAGGGGATCTTAGGGAGACTACAGAGGAGTTCAAGAGATATGAAAAATAATGTTGGTCAGGTCCTTCGAGAGACAGTGAAACCTTATACCCTGAGTGCTTTTTTTATGTATCTGACATCTGGAGGATTTCGTTTCTTGCTAATTTCTTTCTTCTACCATCTCCTCATTATTTTTGTCCAGTTAGATCAAAGGAAGGCCTCTTCAGTGAGAACAGATTTTGATAGAGACTAGGTGATAACAATCTAAAATAGGCATCCTCTGAAGCTGAATTAACTTCCATCAGGTGACTAGGGTACTACTCAGTAAGTTTTGCTTCAGTGGACAGTGTGGTATGTGAACACCGCAGAGAGGTCAGGACTTAGCGTGAAGAGGTTGTGGCAGTTAAGAACTTCTTATGGTGCTTTTCATTCTCTCCCTAGTTCTGATACGATGCATCAGATTCTCAGCCTTTTCCCTCTTCATCCTTCTGAAGTTGGAAGGAGTTGATGGGGAGGGTAGAAGTGTAATTAAGATTGTTCCAATTTACTTCCCTTGCCCCTCCCTAGAGCTCTAATCCAGGATTTAGTTATAAATTCTACCTGAAAATAGTTAATGATTTTTCCTCTCTCAAAGGGAGTGGCAAATGGAAAGGGCCTTTCAAACAGCCCTATGGTTACTACAGCCAGAGATTGCCTTCATTCTGGGGGATGTCTTTGATGAAGGCAAGTGGAGTTCCCCTAAGGTAAGACATACAGCTCTACTTTTTGTTGTTAAATAATATATGAAATGGGAAAGGATATCTTGAAGATTCTTAGGACTTGGATTTAATGCTAATCTGCTTGGGTGGGACTAGTTAGTCCTGTATTAACCCTATTGGTTTTTAAATTTGGGGTGTATGAGTTACCTGCACTTTACATAACTTCTATGTAATGTATACATTTAAACCTCAGGAGACAGAGTTCCTCAAGATAAATGTCACTACCACTAGGATGAGGCTGTCAGTGCACATGGTGAAATGTACATTATCTTTTAGACTATTTTACATAACCAATTAATCAAATAAACTGTACTTATAAAAGTAGCTTCCCTAGTCTTATCTCCTGTTAATCTTTCATTTTTCTACATCGGAAGGAAAAAACAGGAAAGATTTGGGGTTCCTTTAATCACTCCATAGGATCCTTCCCTCAAGAAAAATCTACATCAGGACCAGAGTAACTTAGAGCTTTTCACATACTGGGTCTGACTGTTCTCACACTGGGCACGAGAATATTTTGCTAACAACTTTTTGTACTAAATGTTAAAATGATTCCTGCACCTTGGTTAAAGAGAAGCATTGTGCACCAATGGTCCCATTTTCACCTCACCTCACCCTTCACCAAGTAAATTTTACAAGTGCCCTGGTATTTTTGGCTGAGCAGCAAGGAGCTGACTAGTAGCTTATTGTAATGTGTTGGAGGAACTTTCAAATTCACATTGTGCCCCTTTAATTCTCCCTAAGCAATTTAACTATATTTTAGAAAGATCAGTTGTAAAAGGAGGTAAGGGATGTGTGCTAATGCACATATAGCTGCTGCCTTCTTAGCTTCAGGGAATTCTTACAAAACATACTTTGACAAAGTGAGTTTAAAAAAAAACAGTTAAGAATCATCTCATTTGAAAATCATCACAAGAATCAGCTTTATTTTCCTATAGTGGGTCACCTTCAAATGAGGTTACCAGTCAGCTTGGCAGTATATCATTTTTTGCTAAGAAGTTTGTCCAGATTCATTTTTTGCTTAGACTCAGAAAAATAAAAAAGAACTTCTCTATACACTTCTCAAAACTCCTATAGGATTCAGTATTCAGACAGTATTAAAATGGTCTTGAAATGATTTTCATTTGCCCCTCAATCTTCAATCTCCATTTCACTTCTGACTTCTCTTGGTTCTCCTTTCCACAACTACACACAAAAGGAATTCTGATGCTTTATGGAAAAAGATGTACTATTTATTCTGGCCCAGTCATGGAGGGAGAAATCATTGACCATCTTCCAAGAGCTTGTTCTTCACAAGGCATTTACATCATTAATGTTTTATGAGATACCTTTCAGAATTAAACCCTTTTTTGGGGGGCAGGGGAACTGCTAGTTAATATTTTAAAAAATGCCACAAAGGAACACCTTTTCATTAATAATCAGTGACTGACTAAATAGGCTGTTAATCAAGAATTTTAGAAAGAAGTACATTAGAAAAAGTCAATCTCTGGGGCTCTGAGTTTTAAACTAGACTGCTTTGGGACATGTTTGTCCTCTCGTAGCAGGATCATATTTCTTAGCCTAAATGCAAATTAGTAGGTCTTTTTACTTTTCCCATCAGGCTTGGGCTGCTGATGTGGAAAGGTTCCGGAGAGTATTCCGACATCCACCTCACACACAACTCATAGTGGTTGCTGGCAACCATGATATTGGCTTTCATTATGAGTAAGTACTCATGGTACTGGTGTGCCATGACGGGCAGGAAATTTGAGAGGGTAATGTGTAACTATTGTGTAAAAAGCCTCATTTGTGCTACATACAAAATGTTCTACTTTTTTTTTTAAAGGAAGAAATAAGGAGGTTATGCATTCTGGTTAATATTATTTCAAAAGTACATTTAATAACAATGCAATTTTCCCTGGGATGAAATGAAATAATTTAGATGAAAATACTTTGAAAAGCACAAAATAGAAGCCTTGTGATGCTGTGATTCTTACTGTACAATCCTGGTCAGACTATATCTGTAGTATTGTGTTGAGAGGAGGGTGACCATGATAGTGTTAAAGACCCGAAGACCACACCACATGAGGAATAAATGACGGAAATGAGAATGTTTACTCTGTAGAAGACAGGATTTAGGGAGAACCAAATACAACTCAAGTACTTATAGGGTTTTCCTATAGAAGATAGATTAGACTTTTTTTTTTTTTTTGCTTGAACACAAAAGGCAGAACTGGAAATATTGTTGCAAACATATTCCTTCTGCTCCATGCAATTTTTTTTTTTGTTTCAAATAAGTATAACTGCTAAGAAATAGAATAGTTGACTTGGATGTCTTCAAAGGGAGTCTGGCTTGATGTTCACTTGCTTTTGTTGTTGTATTGGGGATTTGTTCTAAGATATGGATGGGGATTGGGCTAGGGAGCCTCTGAGGTCCTTTCTGCCTCCAAAATCCTATAGAAATGTAATCTGTCAGTGTCCTATAGCATTGAGCTTTTACAATGTTTTACAATGTTTATGGCTCCTGATAAAATGTACCTTTTTTCTCCCCTAAACAACTGAATACAGGATGAACACTTATAAACTACAACGATTTAAGAAGGTTTTTGATTTTGGGGAACTTTTTTCTATAAAAGGGATTAAGTAAGTATTGCGCTATAAATACTTATCAAGTTCTTTATTTTCTATAAACTCAATTTTCCTTGTAAGACTTGGTATGTTTAGTGCCTAGCACAATACAGCTACGTAAGGGCTTAGTAAATGTTGCCTGATACTGGGTCAGATCTGTAGGTAATCCAGCCCAATTTTGTCTCTGGTGGGAAGGATCGTGACTCTTGAGGAACTATTTACTATGTACAGTAACATTTTCTCTATTTGTTTGTAATTTATCTCCTTATTTCGAGAGATATTTCACTAGGTCTAGTATTCTGGGACTTGGTGACCAATTCTTCATGCCCTTAATGACTTTCTACATTTGGATCACATTCCCTTTGAGAAGCAGCTAGGTGGTGCAGAAAGAATGCTCAGATTCAGGAAGACCTGAATTCAGATCTCATCTCAGACACTTAATTGGTTGTGTGATCCTGGGCAAATTACTTGATCTCTGTAAGTCTTAGTTTCCTCATCCATAAAATGGGGATAATAACACCCATCTTACAGGGTTTTTGTGAGGATTAAATGTGATAACATAAAGTGGTTTGTAAACCTTAAAGGACTGTATGTATGCTGTAATTATCATTAATAATAACAATGATATTTTATATCCACATATAGTGATTTTTCTTCTCCGTGATAGTTTTATTGTACTTTTCTGGACCTTTCTGAGCTCCATTATATTTTTTGAGGTGCACTGAACAAAAGTGCATGTAGTATTCTAAATGTAGATACATCATAGTTTTCTACAATTATAATAAAAAGTTTTCTATTTTAATGTCCCTTCATTGTCCCCAGAAATTTGTTAGGTTTTTATCATATTTTTGCTGCAGTAGCACATTGGGGCCTGAAACTATGGAATAGTCAACAGTGACCCCCAGGTCCTTTTTCTTAGTCAAAATAGACAGTTTATAACCCATCATCTATTAATTATGATTTGGGTTATTCCTCTCCCCTCTGCCCCCAATGACTTGGTGAGACTTCTTGTTAAATAGTCATCACTTCTCAAATACTGTCAGGGTATAAGCCAGCTCTTTACTACTAACATGTGGACTTTTTGTTTGTTGTTCTTCAGTTGTTTTTCAGTTGTGTCCAGCTTTTTGTTAACCCTTTGGGGGTTTTATTGGCAAAGATACTAGAGTAGTTTGCCATTCCTTCTCCAGCTCATTTTACAGTTGAGGAAACTGAGGCAAATAGGGCGAAGTGACTTGCCCAGGGTCACACAGCTATTACATGTCTGAGATCACATTTGAATTTAGGTCTTCATGCCTTCAGGCCTGGAGCTCTATCCACTGAGCCATCTAGACTCTCTGCAGAGTAGTTTTAATTTTAAGCTTTTTCCTCCTCACTGTCCAGTGTGCATCTAGGCCTTCTCTCACTGCTCAGTTGTTGTATGATTAGGGAACTCAGGCAAATTTTAACATTAGCCTAAGAAAAATCCTAATCAGGAAGGCAAATCTGTTACAAAATTGTACATGTCTAATTCATTTTTAAATTATCCATTGTTTCACTAGTCTTCTATGTTAGTATGCAAAGTTGAACATGGACTGTATTTTACCTCAGATAATAGCTTAAGATAGTAAAATAAATTCCTAGATGTCTGAATTTTAATAAATGATCAGAAGCATATGAAAAAGATTAATTCTATTCAGTATTAACAATCTATTTGTTATGGTAGCTGACAAAAAGTCACTTCTTTCCTTCATTGTTTAGGTCAAAACAAGAACTCCATATCATGACTGCTACAACTACTTTGTCAGCTCTTGAGAATAGACCTTCATTTGTCCTGAGGAGAAAGCATTTAATAATACGAGGGTCAAACTCCATTATAGTAAACTTGTAGGAATTATTACAAATCTTTTATATTGAGATTTCATTGTAATTATAAGTGGGATAATTCAGTCACTTGCTGGGGCTTAAAAATCTTTCCAATGGGAAGATTTTGATTCATAATGCTATCCTTAATGGTGCTTAATGTGTAACTGTAGGTGGACATGTTGCATTCCCAATAAGCTCCTCGAGGTCAGGGACTGGATATTTTTTATATTTGAATTCTCAGTGTCTAGCAGAGTATCCAGCACATAGCAAGTCCTTAATAAATGCTTGTTGATATGATAGATCCAGGGCATTGTAAGCTCAAAGAGAATATTTTCATGTAGTTGATAGTTCCTTTGTTGAGCAGCCACTAAAATATGAACTGAATTTTGTTTTATTTTATTTTTATTTTATTAATTTCTTATTATATTTTATTGATATTTATAGTCAATTATCTAGCTAGGGTTTGATCTTCCATGTCTTCTGTCTTTTGAATTTCTAATGCTTCCTGGAAGGGATTCTTTTTCAAACTGGCAAATAAAGGAAAGAAAAGGTTAAAAAAAACACCCCAAAACATTTTCAAAAGGCTGTGCATTGTGGAAAGTATACTGAGTGGACAGTCAGAGGACCTGGGGTCAAATGTTGTCCCTGATGCTTCCTACTTTTGTGACCTTGGGCAAGTTACTTTACCTTCCTGGGCCTCAGTTTCTTAAGTTGTAAAATGAGAGCTTGACTTAGATGGTCTCTGAGATCCTTTCTAGCTCCAAATCTCTCCTCTAGTACTATACAACAAAGTATATATGATACTAACAGAGAAAGAAAAGAAACCGTTTTGCCCTGGCAGGAATCAACATCATTTCTAATTAACCTTTTTCTCAGTGAAAGAACATTACTTGTTCTTTTGCTAGCATAAATAATCCTCTTTTCTGCCCTAATAAAACATCTTTCACATTTATTATACTTTTTTGAGTTCTGTGTTTGCTATTTCTTTGTGAAAATTCTGCAAGTGGTGGGTTTTTCAAAAAAAGTAGTAGAATTTTGGGGAAAATGAAAATATTGTTTCCTTCTTAACCATTTTAGTTTTGTGATGGTGAACAGTGTGGCAATGGAGGGAGATGGCTGCACTATTTGCTCTTCAATGGAAGCCCAACTCATTAAACTATCTCACCTACTGAATTGCTCCAGACAGGTAAGGATCAATGACAATATCATAGTAATCCTATGTATCCCTCCTCATTGATGTAGCTTTTTCTCCATACTAAACACAGTAGACTTGTTCTTCTTAACCACAACATTGCCTGGCCATTAGCATTATTATTATTATTATTATTTTTTTTTTTAACCATTAGGAGAAGTACCATTCCAACCCAAATTGTAGTGGTATTCAACAGCTTTCAGCATCAGCTCCTATCCTTCTCCAGGTAAGAAGAATGGGACAGCCTGGCATTTCTTTCTGTGTGTGTATCAACTGTGAAAAGGTTCCTTGAGCTCAGATCTGGCTCTTTAATTTTCGGACAGCATTATCCTCTGTACCGGAGAAGTGATGCTGACTGCACTGGGGAAGATTCTGCTCCTCCAGAGAAAAAGAATCTCTTATTTGAAGAGAGATATGATGTACTTTCTAAAGAGGCTTCCCAAAAGGTTTGATAACGTACTCTAGTGGTATTCAGCATCACACAAACTTTGTTATGTTTCTTTTTTTTTTTTTAACAAGCAGTATATCTTCTTGGTATTAAGTAGATTTTAGTGGAGGACAGCTTTTTTTGCAGACTGAAAGGTAGACTTCTGGCAATTTGTCAGATTTTTAGTTCATCACAGTAACCCATCTTTTCCATAATGGAACTGATTAAATTGATATAGTATTAATATTAAATCATACATATTACTCAATCTTCTTATAAAGCCTTTGCAGTACTTAAGTTCCTCTTAGCATATCTGAAAAGAATTTTCCAAAAATGAATATGTTTTTGTCCCCAGAAATATGTGACCAGAGCCAGAGGCCTAGATTTTCTCTAATGGACACTAAAGAATATAATGCATGTATGAAATCTTTTCCTATGAAATAAAGACTTATTTCATTTAATGACATTTTATAGCAAAATTCCATAGTGCCAATGAATTAAAACTGAAACTATCCCATCCTGAGGTTGCTGTATCAATATTCTGAACACTAGGTAATGTTTTGTTTTCTCCTTAATATAGCTTCTGTGGTGGTTTCAACCTCGCTTGATTCTGAGTGGTCATACTCACAGTGCCTGTGAAGTGCTACATGATGGAAAAATCCCTGAAATCAGTGTTCCATCTTTCAGTTGGAGAAACAGAAACAACCCTAGTTTCATTATGGTAAAGTTAAAGTTTATTTTTTGTCTGATAGCTTTCATAAATATTTAAATCAACATGGGTAATCAACTATTTAACTGTTGCTACCTGTAAAAAATATACAAAAACCATGAATTCCCCCAGCACACTTGATTTAGTACATTGCACCCACTTTATAAGCTTATCTCTGGGAGCCAAACCAGTTGACATCATTCAGAGGGTAACTTCAGTTAAGTTGAATTTCTTTTTATGTGGGGAGTAAGTAGAGGGAGTCTTTAGCAAAGTGGCATGATTATCTTTTGAAGAGGGTGCAGTGTAATTTTTTTTTAAAGATGCATTGAGAACAGCAGAAAGACCATTTTGCCTGGTTGATTTCATCCAGTGGAAAAAAGGATAATTTCTCCATCACTTACTCCTGGCCATCTCATCCACTTGCTTTCCAAATTGGTGCATTTGCCACTGCCGAGGATGTGAAGGGCTGTCGCTTTTCCGTGTTGACATGTATGCTACTGCCCAGGGCTTAACATTAATGGCCACCTGAAATTGAGCTTCTCACATCAAGGTTGTGTTCCAGCAGCCAGTTCCAATGCACAATATACATCGTTTATAATATTTGCACTTAATAGTGATATGGGGAATGTCCTGTTTCCAAGTTCAAAGTACACAAACTTAAAAAAAAAGGTGTTTGTTGTTTAGCAAAAATGCCTATAAGGAAAATGTCTTTGATTACCCCAGAACATGTATTTCTAAGTAAACAGATTTATTTTAGTGTCTTGTGGCATGAAAAAACAAAACCTTCTTACTCACTCTCTCAGTGATGCTCTTTGGTCTCAGCTCTCTAGTCCAAGTTTTCCATGTACCTCTCTGAATTCCTGGTGTGCCCTCTTTAATTTTTTTTTTAATTGAAGTTTAGCATGTTAGGAAGTTGTCTGAATATCTCAGTATCCACTTGGGTGCTCCTCTGTCCTTAATTGCCCTTTCCTGGCTAGTACCAGGGGGTACCTTGTACAAGACAAAAGACAGTGCTCATCACCTCCGGCTAACTTTGTCTCTCTTTAGGGAAATGCCTTTGGTGCACTGCTGTGGTGATGAGCCTATTCTCTGCTCAGGATAGAAGCTGTCAAGAAATAACCCAAGTAGTCTGCTAACTCTACTGTTCTTCCTAAATTAGAACAGTTGTATTAAGATTACTTTATCTTGTGTTCTAACAACTGCATTACTGTTTCTTTTCTTTTCTTTTCTTTTTTTTTAGGGCAGCATAACATCAGTAGATTATTCCCTCTCCAAATGTTTCCTTCCACTTGAGCATACAGTGCTGACTATTTACTGCACAGCAGGTATTTTGGTGGCTTTGTTAATATTAACTCACTGTCAGCCTGTGTAACACCACCGTTTCTTTTCATCTCATTTCATTCGGTTGATACGTAATCAGAAAGCATAAGGCAATGTGAAGAGCAGGACATTTCTGCATTTAGTAACAAATACCAAAGCGGAAAACAACTGAACTTCAGGCTGTATTCATATCAGAGAATGACCTAACTGGACGAGTCCAAATGCAGGTCATCCATTTTTATGCACATCATAGAAATTCTAAACAATTGATATGAATTACTACAGGATAAATAGTTGATTGAAATGTTTCATGCTGTAAAAAAAAAAAAAAGTAACAAGTATCCTACAACAAATTGAACTGTTTTCTTGCTATGTAATTTTTATCAAATATATGTATACTCAGATAGTATCTGTACAACATGTAAGTCCTATTAGCCTCATAACTTGCATGCACTACAAACTCCTACCTTCCACGGATGGAACTTGCAACCCAGAAACACACTGGCAGTAGTGTATGTACATATCAGTGGGTGTGGCTTCTGTTCTAGTATGACATTTCCCTCAGATTCCTAAGTTTTATAAAGCTGTACATCTAGAAGGGGAAGCAGATTCTCCTTTAGATACTATGAGAGCAGGAAAATATTGTTTGTTTGATAGAATTCTACTTTTCTCTGCTGAAACAGGATTATTATTATTATTATTTAAATAGGTATAATTAGTTCTCTACTAGACAATCTTTAATCCCTTCTAGTGGTCAAAAAAGACATTCTGAAAACTGGAAAAAAATGGCCTATAAAAAGGTAAATTGATGTGTTTTTCATTTTGAGTCAGAAATAATTGTTTTTAAAGCAGCCTGGATTTTTCTTTTATTATCATTATAAACAGGCAATCTTGCACTATAATGTTCAAGGAATCTGTAAGAGAGGCAAATATTGTATATACATCACAGTATAGATGTTCATTTTATTTGGGAAATTACTCCCCTCTCCAGTTTTCCCATATTTTTGGTTTCTTGAAAGACATCTAGAATATAGCTGCATGTCCTCTCCCTTTCTTGGAAGTGTGAGGGGATTTGGATGTAGGTTTTGCTTTTTCATCTATCAATCTGACCAAATGATCTTATGAAACAGTAGGGTTAATATAATGCCGATGGGAGAAAACTCAGCAGGATGCAAGAGAGGCTGTTATATGTCATAAAATTAGTTTTAAATGAAGAAATAGGAGCATTTGCTGACATTTAATTTTAGGGCAAAGGAGAGCATTGGTTTTAAAAAATACGGTATAAAAATCTGATTTATGGGGTGAGTCTTAAAATTCTAAACAAAGGATGGAGACAGTCCAAGTATTGGTAAAGAAAATTGATGAAGTAATGTAGGCTAACACTTGTCTAGGTTTCTGTTATTGCAACTGTAATTTTCGACATTTGTACAGGTTATTTCAGACACAGGAAAAGTATATACTCACACAGACAAAACACCCGTGTATAAAATATAAAGCAGTGTTATAGTTACTAAAAAGGACATGCCTTATTGCTACAACAATTCTTGCTTTTTATATAATGTACTGTACCATAACTTGTTTTGAGAATGTCATTTGCATAAATTATTCAAGTTTGAGAAATATTCACACATTTTGATCCTACAATATTTAAAATAAAACATTTTCTAATGTGTCTCTTTATTAAAAGAGAAATAAAAATGTCATCTTGCAATTTTCTTAGGTCAGACATGGGTTTACACCTTTTTAAATATTCTGTTCTTGTATTTACTTGCACAGTAAAATCTGCTATTGTTACAAAGGTTTAAGAGCTTTACTCGAGGGTGCTCTACATATTCACAATCTGCCTGTGTGATTGTGAAAGTATCAATAACCAAAGTATTATGAAACATAGTCTAGAGAGGAAAAAACAAATTCTTGTTCCTCCCATCGAGAGACAACACCTGGTTGCAATTTGGACCCGAATGAATTCCATATTTCAAAGCTGAGTCTCCCAAAAGGAAAGGCATGTTGCTGCAACAGTTTCTCACTGGGTAAGACCTTATTCATAAAGGTATAAGTGGTTAATTTGCATAATTTATATAATTATTTTTACTAAAGTGTATTCCACTTTTTTTTAATATAAACCAGAAAACCCCTAAGTTCTACAGATAAAGTTCCTACCTCCAGTCATGGCTGCAGGTAAGGCTGACATCAAGCTGTACAGCGCAATCAAAAACATACTTACATCTTAGCTCAGTTTACAGGTACAGCCATAATCAAGGCACAAAGATCTTCTACAAGTATTTTCTTCAATAAAGTTGTACAAAATAATATTACATTTTACAGTCTGTACAATATAATAAACCAGCAGTAAAACAAAAAAAAATATAGAGAGAGGGAGGACTGGTGTCCAAGAATGACCTAAGCTAAAAGGATCATTTGTAGACAAAACAAAGAATGGTTTAGGGTAGGAAGGAGTAGATTTTCTGCCTTGATGCACTAGGCTAGAAGTAGCTTTTAATTCAGAAGTCTGAGGTGTGTAGGGACACTCTGCTATGAAACCCCAGAAGAATTACTTATCTTTCCTATGCCTCTCAGGCTCTACTCTATGACCTGTGCTGCTAAACGGCTTAAAAGAGGAGGCCACTTTATTAGTTAACCTGCAACTCAATGCTAAAAACTGTGATAGAATAATAAATATCATAGTGCTGCTACATTGTGTGTATGCTTTCTCAACAGTATTTAATAACCTGATACAAAGTGCATTATTCTTTTCACCTATCAAGTACTCTTCAGTGTCATGTTAAAAAAAAAAAAAGGACCCCTAACATGCAGAGGTTTGACTGTAGTGCCACCTGATATGAGTCACCAGTTTATGTTGACATAACCTACTGGAAAAATTGAGCAGGTTATGTTTGAAAATTAAAAAAAAAATCCTAGGGGAAAATGGAGGTAGCCAAAGGCTTAATGGAATGACAAAGGAGTGGCATACTGAAGGGAAACCTGGACCTAGTCCCAAACAAGCAGAAAGGATAAAAGAAAAACTCACTCTAAATGAACACTGGGGTGCGGGTGGGTAGGGCTAAATAACCAAAGTAAACAGACCCAGAGGCTAACAAGTACTCTAGAGTATATTCTTCCATCCTGTGTTGGGTAGGACAGAGAAATGAGAGAGAGAGCGAAAGAGAAAGGAGCAGATAATTGAAAACCACAGGCTCCATGGTGACCCTAATCACAAGAGTTCATACTGTTTAAGGTGCATCCTCTGAATGATGTCTCGACAGTCATTGAACACTCTGCGGATGTTCTCAGTGTCCACTGCACATGTAAAGTGAGGGTAGCAGTAATGCTTGCCATCGCCAGTTGCCGTGCTTATCCTCTGTAAAACAAGAGTTGCCATGTAAGACTGTGTTCTTCAGGCTTAGGCAATTCATGTTTGTCAGGGTCTGTACTCCCAACTGGGCTTTCCCCTGTGCTTTTGTTTCTTCAAAAGCAGATTAGTATGAAATCTATTTTTGGAAAATCCAATTTAGATAGAACTCTGGCCTTAGACTCTAGGCTGCTGTTTTTTAAGAGCACTGTTACCCCCAGAAGACTAAATAAAAGGAGAGGCATTGACCAGGTCACACCTGGTCAAGTCTCTCTCACAGTCAGTGCAATGGGTATTGAACTGCATTGAGGGAGGGAGCAAGCATAGAGAATCCTTTTTGTATTGGAAACATAATTGCTTCTTTGACACTCCTGTCCCAAGTTAATAGTGATGTTCACATTGGGCAACAAACAACTCACCCTGATTAAAACACTTTACAAAGTACTTTTTCCCTAATTAACCCTATGATGTATTAACATCGTCCTTTGATGGATGAGGAAACTGAAGTTCAAAAAAAAAAAACTGAGGGACTTACCCATGGTCAGAGAGCTAACAAGTACTGGAACCATGACTAAAAACAACTTTGCTGGCTGAATCTGATGCTCTTTCCATTACAATAGTCTGCTTATGTAGGCAAGTGTCAAATATTAATGATCACATAGCAATTATATAAAGAGTTTCAACCATTCAACGAGGATTTGTTAAGAGCCTTCTGTGTGCTCAGTATTGTGCTAGGTACCTTGAGGGATATAAAAGAATACACACACACACACACGCACACACACGTATATACGTGTCTATGTATATGTATAAGTATATGTGTGTATGTATATATATATATTCTTCCCTTAAAGTATTCATTCACAATCTATCTGGGAAGAGACATACACACAAGAAACAAGCAGGAGCAATGTATGTGAAAGTTTGAGGGGCCAGCTATAAAGAAATTGCAGGAGACAACCTCCCTAAGATATCATCTTGGAGACTTGCTGTTTATTATGATGAAATATAGACATTGATCATAATAATAGGTTGGGTAAAAATAATTTAACAATTATTAAATGCTTAAAATACCTCTTTCATTTTTTTTAAGTGCACATAGCATGATAGTATCTATAGGGAAAAAGAAAACCAATCATGCCTTTCCAGATTTTCATTTGTCTGAGGAGAGCTGTAGCATTATATCAAGAATATTTGCATGCATCTCCAACCATGCATCAAATTGCTGCTGACTAATTCTCCAAAAGTATAAGATGGGACATCATTTTCATATCTAGGCAGATAAAATAGAAAAATATAAACTGCAGGCTGACTGAAATTGCCGCCTGTTTCCTGAGCATCATTAATACCATTGAAATAGGCCTGTAGTTGTTTCCCAACTATGGTTAAAAAAAATTGAAAATCAAACTTAGGCCTGTGATCCATGCTGGAAACACACACACACAAACACACACAGCTCTAGAGTGCTAATGCTCTGAGAATAGTTTTTGACTGGTGATGCTTCATATTTTCATTTATGCAGAGATACAAAGGATAACCCTATTTCCAACTTGGGAGCAAATGGAATGGAAAAAAAGTAAGAAATTTATTTAATTTTTTCGATGTATGTTAGAAAAATAGCACCTGGTGTCAATCTATACTAGTAGAAAGAATCTTGATGTCTTAATTCCTTTTTTATAGAGGCAATGGAGTGTGGTGGAAAGAGTACCCAATATCAAGTTAAGCAACCTGAATTTGAATCCTGGCTGATTCTTACTAGCTGTTTATGACCCTTGGCAAATCACATAAGCCCTTGGAACTTCAGTTTCCAATATTTTTTCATGACAGCTAAGACCTTACCATTTTATATTTCTGCCAAATTTCTCAGAAATTTCATAGAGAGGACTGAATCACTGAATTCACCACTGTCTTCTCCTTAGCAACACTTCTCCATAGACCATGATAGTAAAACTAAAGCTCATAATCATAATTTATGTTTACAGAGTGCCTTAAAACTTACAAAATTTATCACAACAACCCCAGGAGTCACATAGTTATCTCTCCAAATCACAATATCATGCTGCTTAATCAGGCATTTGGCATCTCTAGCTCTATGTTCATGACCCTCTGTTCATTATCATCTTCAATTTGTTAATCTTTTCATAGCTATAGTTTTTATATAGCAGGATAGTAAGAAAAGCACAATATGATTACTTTGCTAAATAATTTATTTTACTCTGTGCTTTTCTGCTACAAATGCACCATCACCCATAATCTAATATAATTAAGAACTTTAGTTTTAATATCCTGGTCTATTAAGAAGTGTTGTCAAGGAGAAGATACAGTAGTGGGTTTAATGGCTCATTAATCCACTAATTTCTTCTATGAAATTCCTGAGAATTTTAAGGCAAATATAAAATGGTAGCATCTCAGCTCTTATTAGAGAACACTGCAGGCTGAAGCTCCAAGAAGTGATGTGATCTGCCAAGAATTGTATCGCTACATCAGCTCCCCTTTCCTTAGTCTCTAAATCTTTTGTTCCCTACCAATGGGCAGGATATTTCTATAGGAAAATATAGAATCCCACTAGCAAAATGAGAAATATATACTTTTAAAAACAAATCCAGTCAATTGACAGAAAGAGAATTAAAAAAAACAACCTAATTTCAATGAACTATATTGAAAAATAATCCTACCAAGTTAATTTTCTATCCTTTATTTTCAATATGCATACATATTGCAACGGGATTATGTTAGAGAGCCAACACTATCAGAGGGCCTAATGAGATGACTGGAGATATTTAAAAAAAGACAAAAATGAAAATAAGATCATAGATTTAGAGCTGGAAAAAACCTCAGAGACTGTCTAGTTCAATTCCTTCATTTTACAGATAAGGAAATTGAGGCTCAGGTGCTAAAATAATTTGCACAAAGTGATAGTGTGCACTGGAGGTAGAATTGAATCCAGACCTGAGAGCCAGTGCTTTTCTTCTGTTTCTAATGGTAGGAAGCTGGTTGCCATTTTCCCCGAATGCAATACTTTCACCTTACATACCCATAACTTAGTACTACTTAAAGACCTAGCTCTAAGGAGCCATCTGTCACTCTGAGGACTCCTACATTCCATATTTCTTCTTGTTGATATGCTGCCTTGAAATTCTCCCATAATTCTTAGGCTCATACATTTAGAGCAACTTCCTTATTTTACAGATGAAATTCAGAAGATGGGTTTCAGTCTCTGGACTGAAGCCCAGAGAGGTAAAACAACTCACTCAAATTTCACCATGTATATTTTATTTTCTCAGTTAGACTGTAAAATATTTGAGGTCAGACTATGTCTTATACTAACCCTATCATTCCAAGAGCCCAGAAGGTATTCTTCAATGGTTCACTGGATGTTTTTTGATTACTTTTTGGTATGTTTTCCAATTTGATTCTCCTTGGGAACGCAAACCCTTGGAAACCTTGAAATCCTGATTTAAAGACATCTTTGTAATGTGCAAATATCACTAAACAGTGAAAATGATAATCATCATTTTTCACTGGAAGATATGTTTCTGTAGGAATAAAAAAGGTACTGTCCCAATGACAGAGACAAGAGTTGGTGTAAGTAGGTAGGGCCAGTGATGCCCCTACCTTCTGATTTAATGCTGTTTTCTTTCCTTCAGTAGCTCCCCTGCCACATGGTCATTGGGCTAAAAGCCTCTAGGAAAGTATCCATTCCTGTTCTTCCCCAATTTAGCTGCTACTCTGATGGTTTGGAAAGACTCACAACCCCTTCCCGTCACACTGGCCCTTTTTGCACCATAGCTTTGTTTCTGCCCAGCTTTTCAGGTTTTGTAGCATACCCTGGCAGCTTCCTAGGTTGGAAGCTGCAGGTTTTCAGGCTGTCTCACTTTCTCAGACTACCATATTTGTCCCATTGTGGAAATGAAAAGTTAACATTTACCAAATCAGTTTCATTAATTCCAGTAGCCAGAATTCTTCATATTCACTGTATTCAAAGGGATATCTACATGAGGCTTGACTATTTAGTAACATGACCAAGGCATAAGAGGGCAGGGGCAAGATATATTTCTGGCTCAGGGAATAGTACATTTTCTAACTGCTAATTTTAATCCCCACCAGCATGCAAGAGAATTCATTCATTCTGGAAAATGAGGTGATAGAAATACCTTAATTATTTGTAAATCTTTTCTTCTAGTAGTACTCCAGTGCTTCATGAGGTGACCCTGGATTCTTTTTTTCTTTTTTTTTTGGTGATGCAATTGGGGTTAAGTGACTTGCCTAGGGTCACACAGCTAGCAAGTGTCAAGTGTCTGAGATTGGATTTGAATTTGCCACCTAGCTGCCCCATGACCCTGGATTCTTAAAGGCTTTTCCAGTACAACACAAGCTCTAGCATGGCCTATCAAGATGAGGTCTAGGGGTGGATTATGTGCTCGTTATCCATGGCAACTTAACGCATAAAAAGTATTTATACTGGAGTATAAATTGATGGAATGAAGGAACCCTGGAATACTGAAGTACATTTCTTCTCAATTCAACAAAGAATTTAAGATAAAGCCCACAAAAGGAAAGAGACTGGGAGGTTGCACAGGGGTGTGTATGTGTAGGGGAGTGTAGAAGGAGAGAGAATAGAAATAGGTTCTAGCAGAAAACTGACCAGAGGACTTGGTTTCCCACAGAAAGGCTTTCATGAGACTGAAGAAATGCACTGCTAGAGATGGCTGGCTGCACAAACCTTTAACTACAACGGGACCCATCCAGTTCTAGTTCAGTTTCACATTTCTGCAGATCCTTAGAGAGTCATAGCTTTTTTTGTGTTGTTGGGGCATGTTTTGGTATTTGCTGATTGATCTCAAGTTGGCCAAATTTCATTCATAGCCAGTTACCTATAAAGTACAGCACAATGGAGTCCATTTTTTTTTTAAAGAAACACGAGCTTGAACAAACTGATTCGTACAGTGGTTTTTGGCTTATTAGTACTTTTGAATATGTACATAATAGTACTTTGTGGATCTAAAATGTAGCCCAATGATAGCATCAAAGCATAGGAGGATACCTGAGAATGCAGCTTGAAAAATGTATTGTTGGAGTCACTCAATGAGAGTACCATGGGGGATGAAACACTTATAAAGTTTTAAAAATTACTCACTAAAAATTCATCCCGGATAAAGAACTTGGCCCTCGTAACTTTGGGATCTTCACCTGCATCAGGTGTTGCTGTGGAATGAAACATACAAATGTACTCAGGTAAAGTTAAATATAAAATATCATTTTTATAGAAAAGGTAAACTCAGCTCAATACATGGTACCATGCAGTATAAAAGGCTTTATAAAAGACACAAGAACTCAGATCTACTTCATACTTTAAGGTACAAAGCACCTTCCTCATAGCAATATGTGTAGGCAAGTATACAATATTATTTTCTTCATTTCACAGATGAGGAAACTGAGGCTCAGGGAGATTTATAATACTTGCCCAGGGAAACAGCTGCTAAGCTTTGGTGCTGGAAATTTTTTTAAAGTTAAATTTTATTTTATTTTTTCAATCAGCAACAGTCTGTCTTCTCACCTTCCCACCTATCTCTCACATTGAGAAAGAAAAAAAAAACTCATTTTTGGCTGGAAAAGGAATTCCAGATTGGTCATGTCAAAAAAAAAAAAAAAGATCTCTGCACTCAGTGTCCTTCACCTCTCTGTAAGGAGATGGGTAATATGTTTCATCATTAATCTTCTGAATCGAGAAAGAAAAAAAAACTCATTTTTGGCTGGAAAAAGAATTCCAGATTGGTCATGTCAAAAAAAAAAGATCTCTGCACTCAGCGTCCTTCACCTCTCTGTAAGGAGATGGGTAATATGTTTCATCATTAATCTTCTGAAGAGGTTGGCAATTATGCTGACCAGAGTTCCTAAGTCTTTCAAAGTTGTTTGTCTTTACAATATTGTTGTGGCTGTATAAATTGATCCACTTCATTCTGCATCAGTTCATACAAGTCTTCCCAGGTTTCTCTGAAACCATCCCCTTTATAATTTCTTTTTTTAAAAAATTAATTAATTTTTAGTTTTCAACATTCACTTCCATAAGTTTTTGAGTTTTAAATTTTCTCCCCATCCTTCCCTGCCTCCCTCCCCAAGATGGTATATAATCTGATATAGGCTATACATATACATTCCTATTAAACATTTTCCACAACAGTCATGTTTTTTTTTCCCCCTGCTAGGCAATGGGGTTAAGTGACTTGCCAAGGGTCACATAGCTAGTAAGTGTCAAGTGTCTGAGGTCAGATTTGAACTCCTGACTCCAGGGCTGGTGCTCTATCCACTGTTTCACCTAGCTGCTCCCATTAGTCATGTTTTAAAGAATTAGAACCAATAGAAGGAACTACAAGAAAGAAGACACAAAACAAAACAGAATTAAAAAAAGAGCAAATAGTATGCTTTGATCTGTATTCAGACTCCATAGTTCTCTCTCTGGACGTGGATAGCATTTTTCACCATGAGACTTTTGGAGATGTCTTAAATGCTTACATTGCTGAGAAGAGCTAAGCCTATCAAAGTTAGTCATCACACAACGTGGCAGTTACTGTGTACAATGTTCTCCTGGTTCTGCTCACTTTACTCAGCATCAGTCCATATAAGTCTTTCCAAGTTTTCCTAAAGTCTGCTTGCTCATCATTTCTTATAGCACAATAGTATTCCATTACCTTCATATATCACAACTTGTTCAGCCATTCCCCAATTGATAGGCATCCCCTCAATTTCCAATTCTTTGCCACCACAGAAAGAGCTGCTATAAATATTTTTGTACACGTGGGTCCTTTTCACATTTTTATGATTTCTTTGGGATACAGCCCTAGAAGTGGTATTGCTGGGTCAAAGGGTATAATTTCTTACAGAAATATGATTCCATTATATTTAAGTTCCATAAATTGTTTAGCCATTCTCCAATTGATAGGCACCCCCTCGGATTCCAATTCTTTGACACTTCAAAAAGAGCTATATTTTTGTATATCCTTAGAGTTTGTTTTGCTTGAAACTAATCCCTCCTTTTATCTGCTTTCCTTCTAATTTCCCCTTTTCTCCCCTTTCCCTGGTGAGTAAAATGTATTTCTGTATCCAACTCTGTGTATATACATATACGAATATGTATACGTATATGTACATGTATGTATGTATTCTTCCCTCCTTTGACCCGTTCAGATGAGAATGAGGTTCAAGAGTCAGTTGCTCCTCCCTTTCCTTCTTGTTTTTATTGACTTCTACTTGCCTACCCTGATTATGTGAGATAACTTTTCCTAATCTTCCTTTCTCTCCCAACCATCTCAATGTCTATTCTTCCCCCACTCAATTTCTATTCTTCTTTTAAGATTTTCAAGACATAACAAAAATACTCCCAGCTCCTTTGTCTGAATAGTGTGCTGGGCTTGGAGTAAAGAAGACTTGCATTCAAATCTAGCCTCAAACATTTATTAGCTGTATAACCGTGGGCAAGTCACTTTACCTGTTTGTCTCAGTATACTCTGCTGTAATATGGGAATAATAATAAAACTTACTTCCCAGGAGTGTTGTAAGGATCAAATGAGGTAATTTAAAGCACTTAGCACAGTGCCTGGCACATAGTACCTTCTTACTAAACACTTGCTCCTTCCTTCCTTCCTTCCTTCCTTCCTTCCTTCCTTCCTTCCTTCCACCTTGATGATGATAGTGTTCAGAGTGGGACACCTGTATCATCTTCTCATATTTGTATATAAGCAGTTTATCCTTTAGTCCTGTATGATGTTTGTTTGTGTTTACCTTTTTATATTTCTCTTAACTCCTGTGTTTGAATTTCAAAGTTTCTGCACAGCTTTTGTCTTCTCATTGAGAATGCCTGAAAATCTTCTATTTGATTAAATAGAATAATAACCCCCTGTAGGATTATACTCAGTTTTGTGGGGTAGGCTATTTTGGGCTATAAGTCTATATCCTTTTCCTTCTGAAATATTTGTGCACTTATGCAGGGCAGATCTGAGCTGGTTCTTTTGCTGCTTTATTGGAGCACTTAGTGTTATGTTAGTCTAGGCTCACAGGGACAGCTCAGGCTGTCAGTGTAAGCTGTTTGTGCTCCCAAAGTAGTCTTATCCAGGGGAGAGTATGATTACTGATTCTCTGTTCTGAGCTCTGCCCTCATCTGGGTTGGGGTCTGAGCAAAAGCAGACGGCCCCTGGACTCAACCACTATCAGTCAGTGGGGAAACTCAGCTGGTTCAGAGAGACAGAACTGTAAGCTTCCCTTTGGTTTGAGATTCCTGCCCTGCTTATTCCCTTCCAGGCTCCAGATTTGGCTAGAAG
>NW_020955033.1:39704213-39720460 GCF_900497805.2 Vombatus ursinus | reverse complement strand
TGTGTGTGTGTGTGTGTGTGTGTGTGTGTGTGTGTGTGTGTGTGTGTGTGTGTGGATAAGGTCAAAGCTTCACTGTTGCTACTTGCTTCTGAACTTTTTCCACTGTAGAATACCATCTAGGGCCTAAGGTGGCTCCTGCCACCCCTGGGCACAGGTACCCTTTTCAGCCTGCCCTGGCTCTGTGACCTAGAACTGGGTAGTGAGAAAAAGAACTGTCGGGTTGCATCTATTCCCACACTTTGCACGAGGTTGCATGGTGCTCTACGACTTCCTCTCGCCATGGTGTACAGCCGCTGTCCACGCTGGAATGCTTGGTGCAGCCCGCTCCTGGCAGACCCTGTCACCAGTGTCTATAGATGTCTGTCTCCCTCTCCCAACCTGGGCTAAAACATTCCTCATTATGATTTCTTTCCTGGTTTTCTCAACAGGATCCAATCTGGTGCATTTTATAGATTTGTTTAGTAGAGTTTTGCTTTTGGGGGTTGGAGGGAACTGGCTTTGCTGCTGTGTGCTTTCCCACTATTTTGGCTCTACCTTCATCCAATTCTCTTGATGCCGACAACTGTCATCTCCACCATGGGACAAAAAGACTGTTGAGGGGATCAGTTTGACATATCAAATCACCCAAATCCTTCAGGGCTGAGCCACATGCGGCCAGCCAGAAGCAGCCAAGGAGGAAGATTCGTTTGTTTGTTTGTTTGTTTGTTTTTGGGGAGGAGGGTGCCACTAAGTTCAACCCCCTCATTTTACAGATGAGGAAACTGAAGCTGAGAGATATAAAATGACTTATTCAAGGCCACATGGACAATAAAGATCAGAGAAAGTTCTGGTTTTCTGACTCTAATTCCAGGATTCTCTTTTAATTTTATAACACTGCTTGTCAAGGTCATAAAGCTAGTAGCAACTATCCCTCCCATCTCTAGATCTATGTACCCTTAATCTGTTCTTACTCTCCATTAATAAATAAAAAGTAAAACAAAGAAAACTCAATGGCAACCTCTCCAGGAGTTCCTTTCATAAATCTTTAGTGGAATTGGAAAGAATAGAGAGATCAATGGATGTGGCATTAGAATGAGCCTCATATTGACTGGTTACTTGCTGTGTGATTATGAGCAAGTTGTTTAACATCTCTGAGCCCAAGTTTCTTCAACTATAAAAGGGAGTTAATAATAATTGGACAATCACAGACCAGTTGTGAGGAAAATACTTTGTAAACTATAGAGAGCTGTATAAATGTGAGTTGCTAGTCTTCTTGGGCCCCACATTTCCTGTATAAATGTGTTGTTCCTCTAATAACTTTCCAAAATGTCGTTTTGAATGGGCCCAAAAAATGTTATGTAGATCAAAATGAAACCCAAAATTAAACATTCTAAATTATCAATGATTAATTGTTAACTCAGAAATAATGTTAATGACATTAGGGCGGCAAAATGAAGATGCAGAAGGTACTAAGTTACTCCAAAACAGAAATAATAGCAAATAACAGGTCATATTTGCATATTATGAACTGCTATTTTTTTTTTTGTGGTACAGTCTCTATTCACAAAGCAAAAAAATATAAATGTGGCAGGAAATAATTATGAACATAAACCCTAAAAGACTGGAGGGAGATAACCTTCCAAAATATAGACCTAAGAGCATAATATAATTATACTCCAATTGGTAGCTCCTGGTTATTTTTTTATTTGAAGACAGGTACAGTGGGAGAGAGGGGGAAAGTTATCTGTACTCTTCAGAATTGTATGTCTTTTCCTAAAACCTGGAAAGACTCATACTGAAATCTTACCATCTTCAGGAACAGTGTAGTTCGCATACTCAGGGAAATAATCTTCAATTTTGGATTTCCCTGCCAAGACTTTTTCTGCCAGCATATCCTGTTTGTTTAAGAACAAGATGATAGAAATGGTCCGCAACCACCTGGAAAGGAGAAACAAGAAAAAAAAAATTGTTTGCCATCTGAATTTTTTATGTACTTTTAAGTGCTAAAAGCACTTTTTATTAAATGAATTCTAATGTGCAAATTCTTATACCCACCCACCCCCACTTCAATCCAATCACCTATTCAGCCAGTAAGCCATTAACAAAAATTTAAGTGAAGATATATTTTGTCAACACTTCATTTTCAAATTCCTATCTAATTCTTGTCCACATTGATGGGATATGGGAAGGGAGGAAAATGTGATCAAGCTGATTGGTGTTAAAGCTAAAACTTAAAATTTACTTATGAAATGAAAACAGAATGTTTTTGTGGATCAATTAAGATTTAGAAGAATCAGAAAAGCCAACTCTGGAATTCAAAGAGTTAACCAAATGCATGACTCATTAGCTAGTCACAAAGCTTAATTCATGACTTGCTCAGCTCCTCCTCTTCCTCCCCCACATATCTCTTCTGCACCCCCACAGAGAGCCTGTCATTAAACAGGTCTAATTCAAATCAATCTATTTAATGTGCAAAAATGGGTTGGTTCTGGTACAGTAAAGGGGAACTATGGAAAAGTATTATTTTCCTCCATTTTCTAAAAGATGGGAACTGGAAGTTGGTGTATCATAGGGATTAGCTACATAAATCAGCATAGGCCTTTAGAGAGTATAAAATCTCAAAGGAATGAAGCATGTTAGCTCAGGATTGAACAGAAATTAAAACAATGAACTGTAGAGCATATATGTATTTTTTTCTGTTATGTTCTATATTCTTTTCCATTAGGTGTCTTAGTTTCCACAATATTGAGAAAGTTTGGTAAAAGTGGGTGGTGGTGGTAGTGGAATTGTTTGCAGATTATTGGAATCTACATATTTATGAGTACAACTAAGTCCTCATCTGGTTTCTTCTTGTCCTTGGTAGAGTCTTCATTAAACATCTTGGACAAGACCTACTTTTTGTTCTAGATTATAGAAAGAGGGGGAAGAGGACAAGGCAGGATTTTCTTTTTAGTGTCAATATATATGCCACATGGTCACATAACTTAGTATTTCAAATTCAACTCAATAAAGATTAGTTTAGTACCTACTACCTGCAGAGCACTGTGCTACGCAGTGAGGAACACATAAAGGTGAGTAAGCCACAATCCCTATATGAAGCTTATACTTTAGTACTGGAGAGAAGACACATATACAAAACTTATCTAATGCAACCATAAATCTGAAAAAGATTTTCTGACAATAAGAAATTGTGAAGTAGTCAGAAAATTCAGCTTTCAAAATAAGAAATACAAATTATTAATATTTAGTTAGAATTGTATACTTTCTGGTAATTAGAGAATTGCAAATTAAAATAAAGCTGAGATTATAATTTAGGTCAACTAAATTGGTAAAATATAGTTAAAATGACAACATTTAATATTGTTTCTATTGCTAGTAGGATTTTGAAGTAGTACAATTTTTTTTGGGGAAACATTATGGCACCATTCAGTAAGAACTACAAAACTGGTCATACAAAACTGGTCCTAACTCAGTTATCCCACTATTAGAACTAAGTCTAAAGAATGTTACTGATAGGGAGAAAAAAAACCCTAGCTATAAAAAAAAAAACTTGTTGTAAGTTTACTTGTAATAGCAAAAACCTATAAATAATCCATCTGTGTAATGATTGAACAAATTTGTGATATATGTACACATTTACACACACACACATTTACACACACACACACACACAATACTGTACCATAAGAAATGTGAGAGATGCAGTTAGGCATCCTGTCCTGGACACTGAGCTTGTCCCAGAGGAGGGAGAATTAAGTTCAAGTCCTATTACTAATATTCTGACTGCATGACCTTTAAGCAAATCAATTAGCCTCACAATGTCCCAGGCAACTCTCAAAGATTCTAAATAGAAGAACAGTTATTTATCTACATTGGTAGGAGATTTCCTCACCTAGAGATCTTTACACTAATAATCTAGGTCTGAACCTTCCTTCTAAGACATGATAAATATGAAGAAAGCAGAAAAATAAGAGAAAACTCATGAAATGATAGAGTGAAGAAAGCAGAATCAGAAAAAATCATACGTGTTATAACTACGTTAAAAAACAACACTAATAATAATTTAGCAACACTATCCAAAAGATAGATAGAAAAAAGTTGAGGATAGAAGCAAACAGGATGCTGTTATCTTGTCACACTATTTCCCTTCACGTGCTCTAAGCTCTGACCAGACTGAGCTAACTGCTGTTCCCTTGACTTGACATTCCATCTCTTTCCTGCCTCTCTGCATCTGCGCAACCTGTCCCCCATGTCTGGAACGTACTGCGTACCCAACTCCACTTCTCAAAATACCAAATTCTCCTTTAAGGTTCATCTCAGGTCGCATGTTCTCCATGAAGTCTTCCTTAATTTCCTGAGTGTTAATATTCTTTTCCTTCTCAAACTACCCTGTATTACATTTGTGTACATAATATATTCCCCCTAGAGGAATGTAAGCACCTCAGTATTCATGGGCAGGAGTGTTTTGTTTTTGTCTTTGTATCCAAGAATATAGTGGGTATTTAATAAAAATGTCTTGAATTCAATATACACAATAAAGCTATAAATAAGGTAACATTTCACATATGTATATTTGAATATTTTTTGTTGAATACAAAAGAAAATAAAGAAGCTACTAACTACTTTCACTATTTAAGGATCTGACATTTTCTCTTCACTTACCAGGCCCTCTTTCTAAACTCATGGCAAAAAGAAAAGATTGAAAAGAATCAAATTATCCCCAGATGAGGATACATTGCAGACTGTGATAAATGCTATAGGAAAGAGACATGAAAAAAAAACCCAATGGGAACAAAAGAAAGGAAACATTCATATATCATATTCAGACTGGTGCTTGGTACATATTAAGCACTAAAGAAAACAGGTTTTGAACCATGAAAAATTTGTGTATTTTCAAAGCAGAAATTGACATTTCTTCATATCCTTACTTTTGGTATTTTTTTTTTTTTACCAGGGACAGTGTACCCAGTTTAGGTGTGTAAAGATATTTTGGCAGACTAAAATTGACTTTGAATGATTATGCTCTTCTGTCCACCCCAAAATTACATTAATTAATAAACTTCCAAGGTTCTAACTAGCATTTATAATAAGCTCTATTCATGAGCACTGTAGTAAAGCTGATTTTATTTTTTAATTTTTTTATTAATTTATTTTGATTTATCAACAATCACTTCCGTAAGCTTTTGAGTTTAAAATTTTTCTCCCCCTCCTTTTCTGCCTCCCTCCCCCTGATAGCATGCAATCTGATATAGGATTTTATTTTTTACCTATTATTCCAGATACTTTTGAAAAGGTCCAGGGATTCTCGCAGCCTGTTCGTGTTATTGTCTTCCCTGATCACCATGTTGTAGCTACTGCAGGCTGCGACATAGATTATAGCAGTGACATCTTTGTGAGAGACAAGAGAAAAGGAGATGCACTTCAGTGAAAGAGCAGGTCTTTGCTGTAGTACACCAGGCAAACAACACTTCAAATGAATTTTGAACTCAATAGCTATCGGATCTGGGCAAGCAACAACAAATAACAACAACAACAAGAGCAACTGTGTTTTACAGCTACAAAAACATTTTACATATATTGCATTACTTTATCAAACATATGAGGTAGATAGTGCAAATATAAATTTTCCCCATCTTGCATATGTAGAAACCAAGGCTTAGAGGGATTATGACTTGTCCAATATCACAGAGCTAGGTAAGTGGTACAGCTAGGATTTGAAATCACATTTACTGACTCCAAATGCAGTGTATCTCCCATTAAACTCAGCTTCTGTCGATGACTTTAATATGATTGGATTGCTTCTTTAATGCGGAAGAGAATTTGGGGCTGTAAATTCACTTATGTACCAGAAATGTATGAAAGGTAGAGGCACATAGAAGCTAAGCAATAATGGAAGTATAAAAAAGTGAGAATATATCACACAAAAATGTACAAAAGTAGGAAATATTATGAGAAGTACATGTAATGTTTTAAAGCAAACATATTAAAAATTACCATTAAAGCACTGGATCCATTTTCTTCTTTCATCTCTCTGACCACCTACATCAAACATACTGTTGAAGAGCAAACGGAAGTTAACTTACATTGGTAAATTTGGTTCATTGCTGTAAAGAATTGAAGCTTATGCTTTAGTTTAAATGTAAACAAAATTTTTACCCATCTTAAATCACTTCTGCTGAGTACCAAAGATTGGCATGTTGGTGATACCTTTTACCATGACTGGAATTACTACTCACTGTACCACATATCTTTGCTTCTTAAGTACCCTGCTCTCCACCACCTGTAAATGTGCTTTTTAATCCTTGCTATCATGTGCCACTCACTATTCCTGTATCTTTAATTCTTTCTTCATTTTAGATTTTACTCCTCTAACATTTTGCTTCAGACTTGTTATCTTATGGGACCAATGGCTCATTTATCACATACTTCATATCATCACTGAGTCCTTGATCAATTCCCATCTCTCTGTGATATCATTATCTTCTGTGAGGATGCTAAGGCACATTTACCAAACCTATCTTGTAGCTTCCTACCACTGCAATTGCTATGTTGTATTTTATTTCATCAAGAGTGAGGAGAAAGACAAGTCAAGATGGTGGAGGAGCAAGAACTATAGCTGAGCTTTCCCCTGCAACTATTCCACAAAAATCTAGAAATGTACTAGATCAAGTCTTGATTAGGAAATTCAAGGAAGGAAAAAACCACAGTGTATTATTTTTCTGGCCAGGCTTGGCACATGGAGACAGAGATATCTATAAACACTGGGGAAAGGGCTTAGCCAGGAATGGCCATGAGGAGCATTCTAACACAGGCAAATAAGGCCTTGCCCATAATTATATACCAGGGCAAGAAGAGGTCCTAGACCTGGAATAGAAAGGCTTAACTTTGTGCAGAGGGCGGGAACAGGTGTCAATTGTCAGTCCTGTTCTTTATCATCTAATGCTAGATCACACATTTAGTGTGGACAGAGTAGGGGATCTGTTCCTCGAAGTGGCAGTACAGGGCAAGGAGAGGTCATAGGCCTGAGGTTGTATACTGAGTGCAAAGTAAATACAAAAATAATCAGTGGATGTTTGACTCTGACACTGGCCCTAACATAAAGTCTCAAATCAGGATGTAAGGCTGGAAGAATGACCATACAAAAATAATCCTATCAAAAATAGCTATGAAAGTGATAGAGATGCTCAATGCAAACTCAAATGAAGAGAATAACATGAAAATATATACAAATATATACCAAGCCTCAAAAAAAAAACACAGCTGTGGTACAAATTAAATTAAAATTCATAGAAAAATGAAAAGTTAAAAAAAGTGAAAATGATTTTATAAATGAAATGAGAGAACTAGGAAAAAACAATTAAAAATGAGAAAACTAGGAGAAAAATTGGAAAAGAAGTGAGAAGTATGGAAGGAAGAATTGGAAAGAGAATTAACAGCTTGCCACAAGAAGTTAAGTTTAAAACCTTATTCAAATAAGACTCTTTGAAAATAAGAATGGACTAAACAGAAGTTAATAACTACAAGAAACAACACAAAATATTAAAGCAAAATCAAAACACTGAAAACAAATTAAAGTGTTAGGTAGCTCATATAAAAAAGAACTGAGCTGGAAAAAAGATTAAGGAGAGACAGTATAAGAATTATTGGACTTATGATGTAACCTACTGTTTATCTCCTGATAGGGAGATGATGGATTTGGTGTGCAAACTGAGACATATTTTTTTTAACACAGGCAATATAGGAATTTATTTTGTTTGATTATGCACATTTGCTTCAAGGGCTTTGTTTTTTTTTTTTCAGTGGGAAGAGGTGAGATGGAAAGTTAGATTTCATCAACTGAAAAAATAAAATTAACTTTAAAAAAGAGGGTATAGGTTGAATACAGTTAAAATTGCAAAAGAACAGATTAACCGGAAAAAAAATCTTTACAGAAAGTTTCTTTAATAAAGGTCTCATTTCCTTAATAAGGTAAAAGATTTATATAATCTGAAAAGAAATCAGGGTATTAAAAAGTTACATTTCCAAGATATAGAAGGAACTCATTCAAAAGTGTACAAATAAGAGCTATTCCCCAAAAGGTAAATGTCTTCAAGGCATTTTTCCCCCCACAGGAAGAAATTCAAGCTTTCAATAATCATTTGAAAAAAATCTTCAAATGCTCAATAGTTAGAGAAATGAAATTAAAGCAACTCTGAGATTTCACCTTATACCCTTCAGATGGACAAAGTTGACAAAGAAGGAAAATCACAAATATTGGAGGGGCTGTGAAACCAGGGACATTAATGGTATTCTTGGTAACCCTAAACTGTGCATACTCCTGTGAAATAGCAAAATCATTACTAGGCTTATATGCCAAAGAGATCAAAGAAAGAAAAAAAAGTACCTATATGTACAAAAATATTAATAGCAGCTCTTTTGTAGTGACAAAGAACTAGAAACTAAGGGGAGGTCATCAATTGGGGAATGGGTGAACAAATTGTATTATATGAATACAATGGAACATTATATGCCATAAAAATTGATAGAAGGGATGGTTTCAGATGGAAGACTTATATGAACTGACACAGACTGAAATGAGCAGAACTAGGAGAACAATTTATACAATAATGGCAACATAGAAAAGATAAAAATAAACTGCGAAAGACTTAAGAACTCTGATCAATGTAATTACCCATCACAATTCTAAAAGACTGATGATAAATAGTATTCACCTCCTGACAGAAAAGTGATGGATTCAACATGCAGAATGAGATATACGTTTTTGCATGGCCAATGTGGAAATTAATTTTGCTTGATTATGCACATTTTTTTTTTACAAAAGTTTTGTTTTGTTTTGTTTTTCCAGTGGAGGTAGGATGGGAAGAGAGAATAAATGTTGTTAAAATGGAAAAAAAATATTTTAAAAAAGAAAGAAAAAAGTAACTATTGGAAAAACAAAAAAAAATGAGGAGGGAACTGAAATCTTAATGCTAGAATGTTTTAACTTTTTTTTTAATTATAAGCATGACAACAAGGAAATAGTGTTCATAGAATATTCCCTTTTCAGCTTCCCCATTTCTATTCATGGTACTGCCATTCTGCTACCATCCTGAATATGGATTTGATTTTTCCTTCTCCTTCATTGACCATACCTTATTTGTCCCCAAGTCCTGCCATTTCTTCCTTCAAAACATCTTTTGAATTCACCACCCCGCTTCCGCCATCCCCACTGTCAGTATTCTAGTCTACGGCCTTATCATGTTACACCTAGATCACTGACTGACATAGACTTAGTTGGCCTGCTCACCTCTAGTCTCTGTTTCCCTCCCTCCCCCTCGCCTCCTTTCCTTTCTATCAAGCCAATATTTTAAAAACACCGCTTCTTCTTCTTCTTCTTTTTTTTTTTTTGGATGCCACTTTATGATATGATAATAGATTAGAGGTGGAAGAGGCCTTAGAGGTCATCTTTAGACCAACTCCTTAATTTTATAAATAAGAGAACTGAGGCACAGAGAGATTAAGTGACTTTTCAAAGGCCACACAGATGTTAAGTTCTTTATTATTTGTCCTTATTTTTAACCACTTCCTGGTCCTTATTTTATAGTCAATGGGAGTAATCTGAGGTTTCCCACACTCATGCCATGATCATTTGTTACTCCATACCTTTAGTAATGCTATTCTCCTCTTTTGGAACACTTTTTTTTCTTTTTATAAATCCTACTCATATTTTCAAGGCCCAGTCCAGTTTCTCCTCCTCTATGAAGCTTTCTTTGACTACTCTATTCATACTGATTTCTCCTCCTTTGGTGAACTTGTATTACACTTATATTCAACAGCATATAGATTAGCCTCTAAAATTAATATTTTACAGATTTAAGGGGGTGGGAGGGCATAGAGAAAAAAAGAATTTATAGTAGACTAAAAAAAATAAAGCATTTCTTTCTCTAAATGATATCTGTTTCATATGGATACTAGTTAGTTCAAATAGAAAGTCCCTTGAGAAACTATCAGGAAGACAGTCAATGAAGAAGCATTTATTAAGCTTTTACTTTGTGCTAGACCCTGTGATCAGTGCTGGGGGATACAAAGAAAAAAAAAGACAAAAAGACAGTCCCTGGCCTCAAGAAAGTGAGATTTAAATGGTGCAGACTACACGGAAATAACTAGATAAACACAAGATATATACAGAGTAGAGGGAAGGTAATTTCAGAAGGGGAAGCACAAGTCATTGGGGGATCAGAAAAGCTTTCTGCAGAAGGTGAAATTTAGGGTGATTCTTGAAACAAAGAGGTGGAGGGGTGAGGAGGGAGAGCATTCCAGAGATGGGGAGAAAGCCAATGCAAAAGCCTAGAGATGGAAGATAGAATGTTGTGTGGGGGAAACAAGTAAGCTAATGCAGATGGATAGAAAACCATGTGGAAAGGAGTAAAGTATAAGAAGACTGGAAGGGACCAAATTGCAAAGAGCTTAAAATGCCAAAGAAAGGACTTTATTATATTTTATCCTGAACATAGGGTCAGGAGTGTCACTTGAATTTTCAGAGCAGGGGCAGGGAAGGGTGACATGGTCAGAGGGTATATTAGGAAAATCATTTTGGTAGCTGAATAGAATATGAATTCAAGTGAGGAGACCCTTGAGGCAGAGAGACCAATTAGCAGGCTATTGAAATAGTCTAGATGAGAGGTGATAAAGGCCTGAACTAAGGTAGTGGTTGAGCTAAGGTGGAGGGAAGGGGACATTTAAGAAAGATGTGAAGACAGAAGCGACAAGATGTGGTAATGGACTGGATGAGTGGGGTGAATGAGAAGTGAGGATCTGAAGATTACATTGAGGCTTAGAGCCTGAGTGACTACGAGGATGATAATACCTTGACAATAACAGGGAAACGTCAAAGAAGGGAAAGGTTTTTTTTCTGCCCGAATGGGGAAGATAAGTTCTGATTTAGGTGTATTGAATTTGATAAGGTAGGCGATATAAAACTACAGCTCAGAAGAGAGATCAAAGCATGTTACCTCTGAGAATCAACTACATAAAGATGCTAATTTAACCCATAGCGCCCAATGAGATCATCAAGTGTGATAGTATAGAAAGGGAAAAAAGAAAAGGACCTAGGACAGAGTCTTAGTGGACACCTATGGAACATACATAAGCAAAAAATATGGCTGAGTGCTACGTTCTGAGAAGCAGACTCAAATTTCCAAATGAATTCCAAGAATCTAAAAGATTATTGTGAGTTAGAGTTACTTAGTTTCTTGTAGATGTAGGACTTCAGGTGAGCCTCAAAGGATGGCTAGGATTTTCACTAATGGAGTGTATTTGAGATGACAGGATAGCATAAACAAAATCTATGCTCACAGAAATGAGCATAGCATATTATAGGGACAATAATATGGAACCTAATTGGAGCATAGGGTTAGTAGAAGACAAGTTGGAGAAGAAAGATGAAGCCAGTTGGTGGCTGCGAGAAATCTGACCTAAATTCAACAAGACAGCCACTGAAGGCTCCACAAGTAGGCGTGTTAGGGAAGTTTGGTATCACTCTATATGAATTTTCACTCAATAGTAGGATTAGTATAAGTTTAATGTGCTTTTCTACTAAAATGTTGATGGTATTTTGGTATTTCTACTTCTGTTTTCAATTAAATGACAAAAAAAAATCAATATTCTAGATCCTTAAAAAAACACTACAAATACCCAAATAATTATAGCAGCATCAGCCTAATCATCTGTTTTCGTGTCATTTGACAGGAGCTGAATATTAAGTTCTTTCAAGCTCAATCAAAGAGGGCCCGTATTTTCTCAAACTATAGAACAGTCCCTATAGCACTACAATAATAACTGGCATTTAAAATTAATCACACTACAAACAGGGAAGTTGAAAATATATGATAGCAAAAAGTTGTCTTCTTTACAAGATGATCCCAGCACCAGTACATAATTAGAAACAATATACTTACTGAAAATTTACTTTATCTACTTGAAATCGTGTTTCGAAAATTCCTGATGTCAAAACTCTGCATCTGAGTAGATCCTAGAAATATGAAAACATAAATGTACCAAGTGACATGATTTTTGCTGTCAAAATTAATACCCTAAGAGGAATTATAATGGTGACCTTATGTCAGTATCTTTTTGTAAAGAATTTTGAAAGCTTGGTCTTTTATGAGAGCATTCTATGGGGTATTATGCACCCAGTGGACACCTAAATTAATGAGTTTTCTTCACAGAAAAAGCTCCTTTTCTCTCATATAGAAGCTCTAATTGTGTTAGCACAAGTGGAGAGAGGCTTCACCTTAAGCTTCAGGAAAAATTAGAACATAAACCATAAGAAGCTCAATTCCACATCTGTAGATGACATAGAATCCTGGAGCAGATGGCAATTGATTATGGTCTTGTGGTCTGGCTTTCTTCACACTTCTATTCTACTTGAGTGAAAGGCTAGTATGGTCAAATTACCAGTCACTTTAAATTAAGGAATCAATCATCAATGAAAAAACTATATCATTTTACACAGTTGACCTATTAAATATATTATTATCACCATACTATTGTCATAGTATTATTTTCTTCTTCCTAGGAACTGAGTTTTCTATCTATTCTATTGAACTAATCTATTAAGGTGCTATTGAAGCACTCAACACTTTAAGAGCATTATTTTATTTATTCATTTATTTGTGTGCACATGTATATGCGTGTCTATATATGCATGCATGGTCTGGGGCAGCTCTGGGGAATAGGTTTAAGCACTAAGAATAATAACAAAAATAATAATGATAACTTATATTTGGATACATTTTCTCCTTTCTCATTTCAGAGTATTTTCTATACATTGTTCATTTGATTTAGCTACCTTGTAGAGTCCTCCCTAGATATTTGAGTTCAGCTCAAGAATGTCAGAGGCCTTTGGTTGAGTTCTAGATTCACACAAGAGAGATACTGGGAAGCATAAACTGACTTTCCTGGAAAGAGATGGGGACACATAGACTTTTCTGGGTGACAACTGGAACAAAATTAGTTGGTTGCAGAGAGGAACCCCTTGAAGTGGCTGTGTACTACATAAACATGTCCTTGTTGCACCCAGGACACTGAATATAGTCCAGGGGTTCCCTGACTCTATGATGATGTCTCATGGTTCCAGGATACATGCCAGGGACCAGGAGATATTCCCCTATCACTTTACAAAAACAGTAGTAGGTTCTGGTACTACTCAGGACCAGTGGAGAAACACTGAATTAACACCACAATCCCATAAATAAATGACTGTTTAAAGTATACTTAGGACCCTGGCAAAAGACAAGACATTAAATAAATAAAGAACAAAATTTATATTGTTTGGTAAAATAAAGGTTTGTCTTTTCTGCTCATAACTGTAACAGGAATGAGAGTTACCAGTGGTACTATTTCTATTTTTGCTGATGAAAATTATTTTGATTCCGGCAATTTTATTGAATTAAGAAGAGGTTACTATGTGTTTATATTCCTTCTGCAGCACCATTTGGCTCCTTTCTTAGGGATGACATAATCAGTAGTTACATTTAGAAAATTACCAATATTCATCTGTTTTAAAAGCTGTTTCCTTTTATTCCAGAAGGAGGGAGAAAAAGAACATTTTCTTTGCCTTCCTGTAGACACACATAGTTAAACATTTTGCATATTTCTCTGTGAATATACACTGTTTATACTATTTAAAATACATGCACAAATACACATACTAACTTGCCCTAAAAATGAAAATAAAAACAGAAATAAAAACTTAATATCCCAACCAGATTATCAGGAGAAATAGCAAATTCTGAGTTAGAGCTTTAGTGAAAGCATTATTATTTAGAAGCACTTATAGTCAAATAATAGAGCACTACTACTTAGTATAAACATTTATAAAAGTATGTGAAACTGTCTTATTTTGTATTTTATGAAATTAATGATTAAATTTGTTTGTCAGAGATGCAAGTCACCTGGAAGGTTTGCAAAAGAAAGAAAGCTCCCACATAAAGAGATTAAATTCTCTCCCAATAAAAGATTTATTATGTTTCCCCATGTAATTTCTATGGAAAGCCAAGAGAATCTTTGACTAAAGAGGAATGTTATATAATTCAGTTGGATGTCAGCTTAGGAATTTTCAACCTGTTGCTTGGAAGCATCAGAATGCTTGGTAACATAAGAAAATTCAAGGCTTGAATCATTTAAATGACATTTGGGATTGCTGAGAGAATAGCTCCCAGGAAATACTAATATTGGTACTTCTACTTTTGCATTTGATAAAAATCATGTTCTTTGCTTTTATTAAAGTAATTTGTTTTGGTGAAAAAGTTAACATATGACACAGAATTTAAAGAATATTAGACTTTAAAAGTTGAGCCTCTTTGAGTTTGCTTAACTTTAAAGAAACGAGAGGTTGGACTAGATGACGTCGGGTACCCCTTCTAGCTTAATGATTCTATGATCTTTTTTTTTTTTTTTTTTTGGTGAGGTAATTGGGGTTAAGTAACTTGCCCAGAGTCACACAGCTAGTAAGTGTTATGTGTCTGAGGCTGGATTTGCACTCAGGTCCTCCTGGCTCCAGGGCTGCACCTAGCTACCCCTTGATCTTGTTTTAGAAATTAAAAAACAATACTTAACAGTTTATGAGGTTGGCAGGTATGAAACCTAATAAAAACAAGAGGAAAATAACAGTTTTCAAAAATAATTTGTTTTTAGCACAAGAGCAATTCTCAAGTTTCTGCCTGGGAAATATTTCTGAAAATACAATAAAACAATATTTAGCATTTGTGTACTGCTTTAACTTTTTAAGATAGGTTCACTGATATTTTCTTATTTTATAACAGCCCTATAACACAGATAGGCCAGTTATTCTTACTCTTATTTCACAGATGAGAAAAATAAGGTACAGTCAATGATGCTATTCACATAATGAATTAGAAGCCTAGGTTTCTTGACCAGTAGCCCAGTGTTCTATCCACAAGTCCATATGTCACTTCAAGTAGTATTTTAAAGAAAAAAAAGCCACCTTGTAAATATTCAAATGGCTTGGGTAGGTGAGCATGATAGATTTTCAAGAATCATCATAACTATTTTATTGTCATCATCCCTAGTCTTTCTAATGGTTTCTGCATGAAACTGGAAGTTGCCATGGTTTTGAAAACAGATGGTAACATGCTCTCAACTCCACTTACCTGGTCTGTGGGTGTATAGTCAATCAAACTGACGCTGTCAATTCTTTCTAGAAAGCTGAAACAAAAACCAACAAACATTGAGAAAAAGGAATACCTTGTTATTTTTTCTTAAAGATTGTTGTATAGATTAATCAAGTCATTTTAAAAGTGTATGATCGAAACAAAATCTAAGAATCATCATGGTTATCTGGAGGTTAGCAAAAAAGGCCTGGGGAAATTTCACTTATTTATTTATAAAATAATAAATACTATTAACAATCATAATATATCTACAAACCACTTTAAAGTTTACCAAAGTTCTTTACATATATTTTATCATTTGATACAGAAATCCTGTGAGGTAGGTGTTATTACTACATCGATTTCACAGATGAGGAAAGCTACAGAGGTGAAGTAATTCTCTAGGGTCAAAGAATTAGTCAGTCAATAAACATCTATTAAGAGCCCACCACATGCTGGGCACTGAACTAAGCTCTGGGCATACAAAGACTAAAGATAGTCTGCTCTGAAGGAGCTCACATTCTAATGGGGGAGATAACAAGCAAACAAGCATGTACAAATTAACTACAGGATGAACTGGAAATAATCAAGAGAGGGATGGCACTAGAATCAAGAGGAATCAGGAAAGGCTTCCTGCAGAAAGTGAGATTTTAGATGGGAATTACTGCAAGAGAGGTCAGGTAGTGGTAATGGGGAAGGAGGGAGAGTATTCCAGGCATGGGGGACTGCCAGTGAAAATGTCTAGAATTGGAAGTTGGAGAATCTCATTCAAGGTACAGCAAGGAGGCCAGTAACATTACATTGCAGAATATGTGTGTGTAGGGGTTTGGGGGAGGAGAGTTCGGAGAAGAATTCAAAGAATTCAAAGTGGCCATGTGATGCATGCCAGTGGATTTTTTATGTAACCTTTGTCTCAAAAGGCCATTTGCATAGGAATGTCCTTATTGGTTAGCTTCTCAAAGACTTTCTGCTTCAGACATTTACTGGCTGTGTGACCCTGGGCAAGTCACTTTATTTATCTCTGTTTCAGTTTCTTGTGGAGTAAGAATAATACCTACCTTTTAAGGAAGATAAAATGAAATAATATTTTAAAGTGCTTTATAATCCTTAAAGTGC
>NW_020955033.1:39701547-39704163 GCF_900497805.2 Vombatus ursinus | reverse complement strand
TACTACTACTACTACTACTACTACTACTACTACTACTACTACTACTACTACTGCGAGCACTACAGAATTTTAATGATGGAAGGAGTTCCAGACTCTCTAATCCCTTCATTTTATAGGTGAAGAAACTAAGTCCCAGACATGTTAATTAACTTTAAGGGAACACAGCTAAATTAATGGCACAGCCAATTCATGACCCCCACCTCCCAGTTCAAGTTCCTTTATACTATACCAGATAATTTCTAAATGCCAAGACATCTAGGATGATGATGAATAATAAAATATATTAAATAAATATAATAGATAATGACATCTTAAAAGTCAATGTGACTTTGATATATATTAATCTATTACTCATACCAATAATCAAAATACTCATCAGTGGCCCTTGTTTGCAGTAATTTCCTTTAGTAAAGGAGTACACAGTTTGGTAAGGACTCTATTTGGATGCTTTTTATCTTAAGGTAAAGTGCATTATAATGAGTAATATAAAGCTTAAAGGATTTAAGACAGGCATAGTTTCTATCCTCAAAGACTTTATATTTCCATATTTAATAATCACTGATTAAACACACTGAGGAAACTTAAAAGTGAACTACACATGTATACTTTGGTTGTGCAAGTACAAGAAACATCCAGTAAAAACAAGGTACAAAAAATACAATGGAAGATAGGGGAATTATTCAGATGGTTATGATAGCCTTAACCTGGAAAATGAAAAAAACATAGATAAATATATATAGAATATGTATATATAGATAAAATATAGATAAATATAGATAAAATCCTTTCAATAAGATAAAGTCATGTCATTTCAATAAGTAAACACTCTTACAAAGTGCATATGGTAAGTAAATACCTTCCTTAAAATACTTTTATCTCTAATTTTGATGGTAGCTGAGTTAAGTTTGTCAGTAAATATTGCTGTGTACTACATTAACAAAGAAACCTGCTCTCTACACTGGACAGGTTAATTTTTGTCCACTGCTGCTATTGATATCATATTCAGATGTGCAGTGAGACTAAATGGTGACAATTTACAATAATATGCTTTCAAATTGTATTTACATGGATTGGCAACAATCAGCTTGTATGGGGGACAAGGACTGTCCTATGTCCCACATAAAACTTCATCTCATAAACATGAAATTCTAAAACAAATATATGTATGAATACTACACAACCACTCCCCCCAGCACCAAATGCAGCATCCCAAAACAAAACCTGGCAGAAATACTAAAAGAAATCATTCCCTGCATGCCAAAACTGTAAAAAGGAAGCTAGAAATGCAATTTACTTTGCCAATAATTTTGGTTCTCCCTGCTGTAGTTGAAGATATTTGTATTTGCATGAGAGTTTTCATTCACACCATCTAGTTTCCCCTTCTGTTTGATATTGGTGTAAAGTAATACTTCACTATTTATATTACATCAAAATCTGCTGCCATATTAAAAATCCAAAACATCCTAGACTCTTCATGGCCAGTGTAAGGCTGATTAAGAAAGAGAATAAGGACAGGCATGGAAAAAAGATTAATTGCTTGCATAAATCTTTTTGTAACTATCAGAGAGGGTATGGAAAATATGCTGGGCTTTGAATGAATATGTCAAATTATTCTCTTTTGCAAAGATAGGATGAAGTCGGAATTCTCCTTAGGGAAGTGTGTGTGTGTGTGTGTGTGTGTGTGTGTGTGTATGTGTGTGTGTGCATATATATATATATATTCACACAAGGAGTGAATGTGAAAAATTTCAATTTACTAAGCTGAATTAGTTAATACAGACAACATGTTATAACATAATCCATTAGGTGAGAGAATATTAGCTATTGGCAGAGAAAAATATTGTTTGTACAGAAGTTCAATAAAGTATCAACTTAAAATACCATCAGCTGGAACTCTGAGCTAATATTTTAATACCGATTTAACTAATGCTGAATTAAACATAATAGTTCTATACTCCCAGGTTTTAGTCCTATCACTTTGTCTAGCAACAAGCTGGATGGCCACCGGTCAGGTAAGTTGTAGAGGGGATTATTTTGTTCCAGGTATATGTTAGGCTAGATGGTTGCTGAGGTCCATTCTAGCTCAAAGCTACAGCTACACTTGTTCAAAGTCATTTAAGTACTGAAAGGCAGAGCAGGGACCTGAACCAGGATTCCACCGACTTTAAATTCAGGACTTTCCATTTCACCATGCTTCCAGTAATCCAACCCAAGTCTTCCTGACCCCATGTATAGTACTCTGTCCCTCAGAACACATTGCCTCTATTTATATTACCTCATTACTTCATCGCAGGCAACTGGGTGGTGTAGTAGATAGATAACTCATCTTTCTGATTTCAGACTTGGCCTCAGACACTTACTAGCTGTGTGATTCCGGGCAAGTCACTTCACCTTTTTTGCCTCAGCTGCCTCATCTGTAAAATGAGCTGGAGAAGGAAAAGGCAAACCACTCCAGCATCTCTGCCAGGAGAATCCCAAATGGGGCCATGAAGAGTCAGACATGACTAAAACCAATGAACCACAACAAGAACAAACTTACTTCATTCCTGGACTAGCACAATAGGCTTTTAGCAATCTCCATTCTCTTTCAAATCCAGTCTATCCTACACATACCCC
>NW_020955033.1:39700114-39701500 GCF_900497805.2 Vombatus ursinus | reverse complement strand
GTCAAGTGTCTGAGGCTGCATTTGAACTCAGGTCCTCCTGACTCCAAGGTCAGAGCTCTATTCACTAAGCCACTTAGCTGCCCCCCAGATCAATATTCTTAAAGCAGTTTTTCTCAGACTATACTCTGCAGACCTTTGAGTTTCCATAAAGTGTTCCAGCAGTCTCATGGAGGAAAAAAAAAACTTGTGTAATGGTCATAAGCACATTCAGCAAAGCTGTCCACATTATTGTCTATGCAGGACTCCATCACTCAGGTGCTGTTACAGCTATAATCACACCTGAGAAACATACATGCCATGGCAGCCAGGGTCTGGAGAATCTGTCACTATCTTGTGTATTCATTGCCTGTCTTAGCCAAGGTTCCTGCCTGGCCTAGCCAAAGCTGAGGAGTTCAGCTGAGTCAAATCACTGTGAAATATTGCTTCTCCACCCCACTTCTGAAAAGGTTACCAATAGAACCTAAGAGATTTAAGTAGAAAGTAGGAATAAAAATAAGGGCTGGTATTACCCTGTTCTCTCTCAGGGTATTTGTGGCTGAAAATTGAGTTGGAGAGAGAGCCTCTGAGCAAGTATCCTGATGTTTAATATTTCTGGCCCCTACTCCTAGCTCTCTATGCTTCTCAAGAACTTTTACTTCTCTTCTTTTACCTCAGTGGTACTTCTACTATACTGTCCCTTGCCTGCTTGCTCCACCGGTCCCTATACAGTCCCATAGGCCCACTATTTTCATTATTTAAGTAGGTTAAGTGGATGTAATTAAGTGGATTAAGTATTGCCCCTTTTAAGAGAGCTGGAGTGGGGGTCCAGAGAGAAGCAGTTATTTTAGACTTTCATTTTTAGCTGACCACAGATTCCTCTTGCTGTGAACTCTACAGCGTATAAAAGTGGTATTTTTGATTCTATGTTGACTTACAGTGAACTACCATATCTTAGCATTTGCATTTTCTTCCACTGGCCCCATGGAAAGAGATTTGTTGTGGTTGAAAACAAAAATGGTTCTTAAAGATTTAAAAAAAATGTTCTACTAAGTGGGTTGGAAGTAAAATGACAGGTTTAGAAAGGATGACAAGAGGTTCCTTCTTCTGGAACTTTTTTTTTTGGGTAAATTTTTCAAAAGAGCAGAAATATTCAATGATCTCTTTCAAAATTAAGTTTATCTCATTTGTAGTTGAAGACATTTTATGAATATTTAAAAAAATCTTACTACAGGAGGTTTATCAAGATACCTAAAGTTCAATTATTATAAAAAGTTTGAGAATCACTGTCCTTTATTTCACTGAATGTCCATTTTTCCCTCTGAAGGATTATACTCAGTTTTGCTGGGTAGGTGATTCTTGATTGTAATCCTATCTCCTTTGCCCTCTGGAATATCATATTTCAAGCCT
>NW_020955033.1:39699819-39699949 GCF_900497805.2 Vombatus ursinus | reverse complement strand
CTTGAAAGATGATGTCTAGGCTCTTTTTTTGATCATGGCTTTCAAATAGTCCAGTAATTTTGAAGTTACCTCTCCTGGATCTATTTTCTAGGTCAGTTGTTTTTCCAATGAGATATTTCACATAGTCTTC
>NW_020955033.1:39694681-39699809 GCF_900497805.2 Vombatus ursinus | reverse complement strand
GTTGTATGTTTTGATCTTCTTTGTCACCAAAGTAAGATTCTATGGTCCAAGTTTTTATTCCCATTGTTTGCTCAGGTTCCCAGCTAATTATTTGATAAGGTAGGGCTCTTCGTCCTGTGTGGAGGGTGTACTGTCCCAAGCTTCAGGGGTTTTATGCAGCTACTTTCAGAGATACTTTTAGGGACCCGTAAATTTTCAGTTCTTCCAAGGTGCTATGATCAAAGGAGAGGTGTTTACTCCTTTCCTGGCCTGTACTCTAGTCTAAGAGAGATCACAAGCACTCTTTTCTGCTTTGGAACTGTGAGGAGGATTTCTTCACCACTGCCACCACAAGCTCCACCCCACCAGCACTCCTCCTCACCCCAGGACCGCCACCCAGAACTGTGACCCAGATCCAAGCACAGGCAAAGCAAGAGAATCCCACCTCAGTGCCAGCAAAGAGATTCCTGCAGTCCTCCTCTGATCAACTGCTTGAACCCCCCACCATCTGAGGACGGAGAGCTCCGGAAGCAGCTGCTGCCCCAGAGCTGTGTTGGAACTAGGGCTGGGACCAAACTTTTCTCTTACTGTGGTCACAGACCTTTCCTACTGACCTTCTAAGTTGTCTTTGGTGTTTGTAGGTTGAGAAGTCTGTAAACCACCACAGCTCTCCTTTATTCAGTCCCCTGAGGCCTACTCTGGGTTCACTGAGACCTGGTCTTTGCCTGTGGGGCCCACACCGAACTGTGTCCCTCTTGCAGCCTAGTTCAACAGCTCTTTACAATCAACTATCCAGGTTGTCTTGGGTGGGAAATTTGTTTCACTCTGTCTTTTTGTGGGTTCTGCTGTCTAGAATTTGTTTAGAGCCATTTTTTACAGGTATTTGGAGGGGCTTGGGGGAGAGTTCAAGCAAGTCACTGTTTTACTCTGCCATCTTGGCTCTGCCACCACTGTCCAATGTAATAAAATTTTTAGTTGGCATTCAAGGGCCTCCACAATTGGGTTCTTCAATCTATCTGCTACTAGTCCCCTATATAGATCATAAAATAACACATGAGCTTTATATTCTTTCCATAATCTACTCTCAGTTCTCCAGACCTGCCATAAGTATTCCAGTGCTCAAGGTTTTCATTATATCATTTTTCTTGCCTAGCATGCCTTTCTTTTCCTCTTTCTGTTTTCCTCCAAAACCCAACTTAAGTTCCACTTCCTCTTCTAATTGTAATACTCTTAAATGATTTCTTTCTTCTTTGAACTCCTAAAATAATTACTATTTAAACCATTCAGCATGCCCAAACATTAGCCTCACATGCCACTATTTTTAGGTAAATGGGCATCTCTTAAACTAGACTGTATGGACACTGAAGTCATACATACTATCTTAAACATTTCTATATGTCATACATTTGACACATTGCTCTACCATTAGCAGGCATTTGATAAAATATAGTTGATAATGATTACATGTGTGTCTTCAACATATATGTGGATTCATTTCTGAGGAATCAAGGTTTAACAATTTGCTCTGTTACTCTTTAGGACATAGATGAAACAAAACCTTGAATCAGCCAAAGGAAAGACTAAATCAATTAATATTAATTAAGTGACTTCTATACGCAAAGCATTGGACTCAACATCAAGAGTCAAAGATGAAAATGACAAGTATCCCTGCCCTCAAGGAATTTATATTCTATGAGGAGGGAATACACAATATCTATAGGGGTAAGCAAAAATGATCAATGAACCACCCAAACAACAAACATTTATTAATCACTTACTACTATATTGGCACATTGTGCTAGGAATTAGGGAAACAAAGATAAAAACCAAACAGCCTTTGCCTCCAAGGAGCTTACATTCTATTGATGGATACCACATATATATTATACCCTTGACAGAAGCAAAGAATTTTAGAAGAATGTTGGTGTAGGGTGAAAAAAGGAGTTATGTCTTAGACATGTTGAATTTGAGATGCTTATAGGAAAATTAGTTCAAAATGTCCAATTAAACAGCTGATGACCATAGTCTGGAGCTCAGGGGGTATATAAAGATAAATCAGGATGATAATAAAACCCATGGGAGCATATGAGGTGAACAACAGAGAGAGAATGCTGAGGACAGATCCTTGGGGTAGGGACATCAACAGATACGGGACAAATGTAGATGATGATCCAGCAAAAAGAGACTGAGATGAAACAGCAAGATGAATAGGAGGAGAACCAAGAGAGAGTCATGAAAACTGCCAAAGAGTGTATGAAAAAATAGTCCTTCCCAAAGAAGAAAGGCAAAAGTATCAAACACTGTAGAGAGAAGGATGAAGATTGAGAAAAGGCCACCAGATTTGCAATTAAAAATAGTTTTTAATGATGGCGATCCATTTCAATTGAATAACAAGGTCAAAAGCCAGGTTGTGGGAGGAGGTGGAGCCAAGATGGCAGAGCTCTCCCCCAAACCCCTCCAAATACCTTCAAAAAATGACTAAACAAATTCTACAGCAGCAGAACTCACAAAAGAGAGAGTGAAACAAAGACCTGGGAGGTTGGCAGGAAATGTCCGTTGCACCGGGATGAGAGAGGAGCGCAATCCAGTACAGGCCGAGTCAGTTCAGACCAGGCCCCAGCAAACCCAGAGCAGGCCTTGGGAGTAGAGAGGCCAGAGTGCCAACCCAAGAAGGAATTATTTGAGAGTGGGATGGGCAAAAGCTCCAGACTTGCTCTTGTTCTCTTCCCCTTTCCCTTCTTGGGAGAAAGACCTTTGGAATTTTAGAGGTCTGAAGGATTTAGACTTTTTCATCAATCTCTTAGTCCTAGCAGCACCCCCAGAAAAAATGATGCAGTGTCTTCATATGAAGCCTGAGTACAGACTAGAAACTATAAGCTGCACAAAGGCAGCTTCTGGTTCTATAATGAGCCCAAAAGAAAAGGTACATCATATCTCAGGGAAAAGCCGTAAAGATTCCAACAAAAAGACTTCTAGGAGGTGTTGTTTTCTTTTTTTGACCACATATGCCCTAACCATGAGCTTACTTTCCCTTGGACTCTGTAGGTACAAGTGGAATATTATAGTATATTACAGACTTTTTTTGGGGGAGGTATTTTGTCACACTGTACCAACCATACACTATAGTAAATACCTCTTTCTAAAAGTTAATTAAGTCTGGCTGACTGATATAAATTGACATTAACAAGGTGGATCAAGAACAAGTGGAGAGAATGCTGGACTTGGAGTTAGGAAGACCTTACTTCAAATCTTGCTGCAGATATTTCCTAGCTGTGTCACCATGGCTAAATCATTTAACTTCCCTCTGCCTCAGTTTCTTCATCTGTAAAATAAGGATGATAATAGCACCTACCTCACAGGATTTTTGTGAGGATCAAAACATATATAAAGTGCTTTGCAAACCATAAAGTGCTATAAAAATGCTATGCTGCCCATGCTGCTGCTTCTGCATGAAGGAGAAGCACATCCATGGGGACATTTGAGGTATGACAGAAAAAGACCATTCCCCAACATCTCAGGAATGCCCCTAGGACCCTGAGGGAAGACAGAATAACTTGGTCTGTGGACCAAGCCTGCCAGACACTGGGAGCTGGGAGAGTAAGTGCAGAGCCTGCTGTATCTGAGTAAGTTCAAAGCACTATAATTACTCAAGTGCCCCACAGCATTCATAGGATAAGACAGACAGGCACCTTGTGACTATCAGTCATTTAATTCCAAAAAGCAGGGCATGAAGAAATGGTGAAGTTGGGAGCTGGCCTGATCTTTTGGTAAATGGTCTGTGTTCATTTGCTTTCACCTTCTTTGTAACTGCACCAGCCACTGAGTTTTGCACATACCTTTTGGTTAAAAGAAAATTCCTTCAAATAAAGTATATATTACAGTGACGAACTCACTATGTGATAAGTTTTCTACTCATACTTAAGAGGATGAGTTTGGCTGTCTGAGAACTTGACCTACCAATCAGGTTATTAGAACAGTCCCCACCATAAATATCTTTATTACTCACTACATTGAAGGTTCATGATCTCTCTGAATATGGCAGAAATCCATAGATACAGTGGGGAAGGAGGTAATAACTGGAGCCCTGGCAGGGAATCAGAAGAGTTGGGTTTTAGTTCTGACTCTACTAATAGTGTCATTAGGCATGCAATTTGGATATGTCACGTCACCTTTCTGGGCTTCCATTTTCTCATTTGTAAAATGAGGGGGTTGAACGTGATGATCTCTGAAGTTTCTTCCTTCTCTAATATTCCATTTTATTTCAAAAATAGGATATTATATTACCCCCAAATACAGTTTTAGAGATGAGAAAAGTTCTATAATTTGAATAATGCCATCAGGATGCTACTGAAATAAAAGAAAAGTTGAGGAGGAATAAAGTTAGTCTTATATTTTAGTTGGCTTTGTTGCATATTAAATTCACCCTCGAAAGTATACATTTTTTTTAAAAGAAAGGGAAAAGGAGGAGGGAATAAAGGTGAGAGAAACCTCACTGCTGGTGTGAAACAAAGATGTTACCATCCTCAATACGGATGATCTATATGGACTTGTTAAATATCACTGTGTTTCATTTTGGGAAGAGCCAATCCAAATAAGTCAGGGTAGAGAGGAATCCTGTTACCTTGAAGAAGAAACATTATAGAAATAACAGCACAGAGAGCAAAACGCATGAAAATATGTATTCTTTATGTTATACCAACTGAAGGAAAGATCAGGTGGAAAGATCACAGTGTGGGTGTGAAAGAATGCAGTACCTTCTGTACAAAACTTAACACTGCACTCTTTTCCTTGAAGTATTTTTTGCTAAGAGATTTAGGAATCACATTCAAATACAGTAATGAATAATTAAAAAGGATTATTTTGATAAACTTGTGGGCTTTTCTATAGGAAAAGATACATTTAATGAACACTGCAACATTTCAGCAGCTATAAAAATGAGGACATATACTGACAGACTTTCGCAAACATAGCTGTGACCTTAGCCAAAATCACTTAAGTCTCTCTAGGCCTTAGCTTCTTCATCTATAAATTAGGTGGTTTAACTATATAATTTCTAATGTCTCCTTTATCCCTGAAATTCCATGAAAAATTCTGTTTTTGTTTTTTTTTTGGTAGGCAATGGGGTTAAGTGACTTGCCCAAGGTCACAT
>NW_020955033.1:39676308-39694650 GCF_900497805.2 Vombatus ursinus | reverse complement strand
AGCTAATAAGTGTGAAGTGTCTGAGGTCACATTTGAACTCAGGTCCTCCTGACTCCAGGGCCAGTGCTCGATTGTGCCACCTAGCTGCCCCTAAATTCTGGTGTTTTAATGTAACAATGTGCCATTAAAAATAATCCAATAAATAAAAATCTTAATTTACAAAACTGCTAGATTCATAGATGGTTATTTGAATATTTTAAGAAAGAAATTACCAATGTCTCCCTAGAAAATTTCTTCAGTATACTTAAAATGATTAAATTTGCAACAAGGAGTCTGGTAGAAGACTTTTGTAGAAAGCTAGATAAAGCAAGGTCTGCCTTGTGATCCTGTGGAAAGGATTTCGATTTGTAATCAAAAAACCCGAGTTCAAATTCCACCTCTGCCACTCCCTACTGCTGTTACCCTAAGTTACTTCATTTTTTCTGGGCCTCAGTTTTCCTTTTTGCAGAATGAAGACGGTTGAATTCCATGACTTCTGAGGTTCCTTTCCAGCTCTAAATCTATGATCCTATCTAAACACCTGGTTGTGCATAAAATAAAAACCTACACTTTCGTGGGAAAAAATTTAAATTCTAAGGGATGCCTCAGATAATACCACAAACAGAAACAGCAGCAAGATATTAAATCTATTTTCATTTGTAATGCATTAGCAACAGAATTTATAGATGATAAAGCACCAAATTTGTAAGGATGATAATAAGGATGGAGTCCCAGTAACTTTCCTCCTCTAAACCTCAGTTTCCTGATCTATAAAATGGGGATAATGCTTTTATCATCTACCTCACAGCACTGCCCTGAGGAAAATGCTTTAGAAACAAATGCTATGGAAATGTGAGCTACTCTCATTATCTCACTTCTTGTAGAATATGGATAGATAGTTACTATTTTAGTATTTTTTTCTTTTACCATTTTATGTTTTAAAATTTTGCCTTCCTTGACCCAGAACATTCTTCTCTGATGTTCTCTTTAACATGGAGAGGTGAAAAAGAATTCCTTTAGAACCTGCTCTGACAATACAGTCAGACCATGTGGTTGCCTTACTGGTGAGTTATTCCCAATTATCATAGCTAAATCCAGAGTATGGATTAGCTGGATAAAAAAGAACCATCACTTGCTGATATTATCTCTATGAGAAGTTTTATAAATATCTTCAGTGAGTTTCCAAGGAAACTCAGAGACACTTCAATTTGACAAGCTGGATTTGAATTTTACATTATGCAAGCAGGGAACATTGAGGTGCAGGGTCTGATACCCACACCCACTGGCACACATCAAAACTGTCACTGTGTATTATACCCTTGAAAAATTGGAATTCAAGGAACATCAGTGAGCTTCATAACTTTGACTCTTTCAGGAAGGTGCCTCAAACACAGAGATAGCAAAATAGAAAAAAAAAATCCCAATTCTGACCTGTGGAGCTACAAAGTAAGAATAAAATAGAACTGATACTTCCACAAAAAAGCAAATGGCACAATGAAAGAAAATACTGGCTTGTAGAAATGCAGGAAATGATAACTAGTGCCTCCCTTTCCCCCTCCCCCAGCCCAGAAAACAATCAGGTACCTAAAGTTACCAAAGTACTGAGACGGTTCTATACTTCTTGGTTAATTGTTTCCATCGCTATGGCTTCAGGGTTTTCTTAAATCCAGCAAATGGTTAATCATAATATCTTAGAAGGCTATCCATTTGTTCTTTTCATATTTATTGAGCACCTACCATTTTTAAAGCAATACTATGCTAAACACTATGGAGAATACAGAGATGAACAATACAATCATCACTTTCAAGGATATTTTAAAGCTTAAAGCTACTTATACTAAATACTAACTTTAACTCTAGTCTATATAGTCAGCCAGATTGATTTGGGTTTTGCCTGTTATCAGCACCTTTGAATTAATTTTAAATTTGCTTGAGTATTCTAATTAGACAGGTTTGGCACTATGTATTTCAAGTTCTGTTAATTTGATTAGTTTCACCTGGTTGAGTGACAGGAGCTCTATACCAAAACCTAACAAAGCTTGCTATGGTTATGTTATCAGTTTAAAGATGGATGATTTGGATCCCATTATTCAGTAAGAAATATAGTAGAGATCAGCAGCAAAGATTTGTCCAGTAATTCAATACTAATATTTCTGGCTTTCTACCTTAAAAAAACCAGAATAAAGACTCATGGAACTCATATTAATTTTATCTTACACACATTGTAATATTGATATATCTGCCTAGCATTTACATTTTTCCCCAAAGCATTTTCACATCTATTGCTTCATTTTATTCTAACAACCATCCTGTGAAGCAGAAGAAATACATTATTATTTCCATCTGGTACTGAGACAGAGAGAAGGTAAGCGATTTGCCTGAGGTCACACAGCTCATTAATGGCAGAACTCAGCCTCTAGCCCATAGGATCTTAGATTGAGAGATGGAAAGGACCTTAGAGATTGTTGAGACCAACCCCCTTATTTTTCAGATGAGGAAACTGAGGCAAAGAGAGGCTGACTTGCCCAAGGTAACACACGTATTAAGTAGGAGAGTTAGGAGTCACACTTAGGTACAGCCTCTGACTCCAAATTCTGTAAATGTGACTTGCATAAGATCTACTATTTCCACCAGAATCTAGACTAGATTAATTGTCTACAAAGTGTTTTGGTCATTTAACCCATCAATAAAAAAATAGAGTATGCATCCTCACTGTATGTATATTTTACTTACTCATAAAATATGCTTATTTATGAATTATATACACATGCTATTGTATTAATAATTATGTAAATTATGAAATATGCAAAAATTAAAATGTAAAAAGGGTAAGATAAAGGTAAAATAATATTTGATCATAAAGTCCACTGTTGAATATTGAATGGGGGAGTATCTGGTCAGACCTGTGCTTTAGGAAAGTGACTTAAGTTTGACAAATGACTGGATAGATAAGGTGAAGGAGAGTTAAGAGTCAAAGATGATGTTAAGGTTGTGAACTGGGTGGTTCCCTCAGCTGTAATAGGGAAGTCGGGAAGAGGGACAGGTTTTGGGGAAAGAAATTGTAATGAGATCTGCAACTTACATCATAACCCACCTATACCTTCTCATTCTGTGCAATTCACTCTTCCACTTAAGAGGAAAGGGGAAGGGAATGGAGAATGATTTTTTTTTAAAAAAATGAGAATGGTTTTTACTAATCACTGCTCCAGAGCACAGAGTCTGCTTGCTATGAGGTGCCATGAGTTAACTGTCGGGGGGGAGGTGCAGGGATTCTAGAAGGTAGTGGGAGAATTTTGCTATGCAGCAACTGCTGTGGGTGCCTCCCAGAATTAGATTATAACTATCCACAGAGGTTAAAGCAAAGATAGCCACAAAGGCCAAAGGTAGAATGGGACGGCATGGAAGAGTACTGAATAAAAGGAGGGGTACGGTTGTGTTGGAGACAATGCTCTGGTTGGTTGGCCATCATGGGGAGGCTGCGATGTGACCCATCTTCTTACCCTCTGATTGTTTGATAACACATCCCTTGGGATCATGCTATAGGCCTGGGGAGACACTGCTCAAACTCTGGAAGCCACTGAACTGGATCACATCTCCACTTCTTGCTAATTACTATACTTAATGACTATTTTTCTTTTGGTTAGAAGAATTATATGGAAATGTAGTCAGTGAGTCAATTTTCAGATCAGTGAACTACAAGACTCAAGAGAAGCTCTGTTTGACTTTACTGATTGCTATGTTACTGTGGTTAGCATTATTTTTTTTTTCTTCCCGCAGCTGGGATCTGAAGTATGTTTGTTTTCTCTCCAATTTTATTTTTTCTCAATTTCATGTAAAATTTTTTTTAACATTCATTTAAAATTTTTTTGAGTTCTAAATTCTCTCCCTCCCTCCCTTATCCCCTCCTTGAGAAGGCAAACAATTTGATATAGATTATACATGTGCAAACATGTAAAACATATTTCCATATTAGCTATGTTGTAAAAAGAAAATGGATTGAAAAAAACTCCAAGAAAAATAAAGTAAAAAAGAAGTATGCTTTGATCTGCATTCTGACTCCATCAATTCTTTCTTTGGAGGTGCCATTTTTCATAATAAGAGCTTTGTAATTGGCTTGGATCACTGTATTGCTGAGAATAGCTAAGTCATTCACAGTTGATCATTGTATAATATTGCTGCTACTGTTGTGTACGATGTTCACCTGGTTCTGCTCATTTCACATTGCATCAGTTTATATATGTCTTCCCAAGTTTTTCTGAAAGTATCCTGTTCATCACTTTTTATAGCATGATAATATTCTATCATCATATATAACTTGTTCAGCTATTCTCTAATTCAGCATCCCCTCAAATGTCTAATTCTTTGCTATGTGGTTAGCACTATTAAACCCCATCACATAGTTAACTTATGTAAAGGAAATATTGGGAAACATGACAATATCCTCTTCCCACCCCAATTTGATAAGTTGAGCTATGGGAAAGACATTCTTCATGAGTCTAACTGTAACCAAAACAGTCTTTGGGAAAACTTTTCAGTATATGATTCAAAATTCGTCTAATACACAATACATAAACAGGAAGATGTAGGCAGTAGGATTTTCACTATTAACTTATATGCAATGATCCTTGTCAGTTTGCTTGGATTCATCTTAGGAAAATTCAATTTAGACCGGCAATTCATGTTGTTCCTTTAAGAGAATTAGGAGTTGTTTTTTTTTTTTTTTTTGGTGTGAACTAACAGCAAGCAGAATCTTTAGGGATTTATACCTGGCTTGAACTATTTAACTATCCCCCTTACCCAATGATTTGGATAAAGGGATAGATGATATGCTTATTAAGTTTTCAGATTACATCAAAAAGCCAGAAGGGATAGGAGAGGATAACTAACATGGGATAAAAAGGGTAAGAGCCAAAAAGATCTTGACACTGAGCCAAAACTAACAAGATGAAATTCAATAGGGATAAATTAAATGTCTTATTGTGGGGTTCAAAAATCAACGTCACAAGTGTATGTTGGGGGAGGCATGTTTAGACAGAAGTTTTTCCAAAAAAGATCTGGGGGCTTTAGTAGACTACAATATGAGTCAGCAGTGAGACGTAGCTCCTAAAAAAGCTAATATCATTTTGGGGCGTATTAAAGAGGGAGCAACAGCTTTCAGGAATGAGGAGGTCTTACTTTGTTTTCGTCAGACCATATCTATAGCACATGTTCAGTTTTGTGTGCCACATTTTAGGAAAGCCTTTGAAAAGCTGGAAGGAATCCAGAGGAAGGATGGATGAGAGATGGATGGAGAAAGGTGTTGAGTCTATCTCATGAAACAATAAGTTGAAAAAACTAAGGATGTTTAGCTAGGAGAAGAGAAGACTCTGAAGAGGGGAGAGGACAAGGACAAGCAACTTGTGCATAAGTATTTGAAGAGATCTTATGTGCAAGAGGGCTTAGAATTGTTCTGTTTGACTTTGGCAGGCAAAACTAGAGCAGTGGGTGGAAAATGTAAGAAGGCAAACTCAGGCTTGAGGGTAAGGAATAACTTCCTAACAATTATGGGGGCCCCCAAATGGTATGGATTTCCTTGGAAAATGGTGTGCTTCTCATTGCTAGAAGGCTTCAACTAGAGACCAGGTGACTACTCATTTATAGGGTATTTTAAGGATTTCTTTCTGGACATATGTTAGACTAGATGGTCACTGCAGTTTCATTCTGATTCCAGATTTCTGCGATTCTGTAAAGGTTTATGGAATCTATTAAAGGGAAGTTCTGGATCATGGTAACAATTGTGAGTAACTTGTGAGATTGCCCTCGAAAGTCTTCCATGGGAAAGAAAAGATGTCAGAAAACAATACAAATTTTACATATTCTATGGAATGGTTAAAATATTTCCAGTCATATTTCTACTTTAAATGACTGTTTCACTGTTTATTTCCAAATTCAAACAAAATCATCTTTTTGTGTCAAAGGCTTCTTTGTGAAATTTTGTTCATATGGCAGAACTTTCTAGAAAGATTTTCAGACCAATTGTTATTCCTTTTATCATTATGAAAAGGAAGAAGAATATGCCTCTTTTCTGCCCATAAAACATTTTTATGAACAGATAAAAACGACTGAACAAATGTTCAGACAAGGTATAGGGATTTACTTGCTATGGCTGAAGAAATAAAAATAGTTTTATTGGTGTACACTTAAAATGTTAAAAGAATTTTTAGTTATGTTTCTATTTTACAGCGTTACTGCTTAAATCAAAAGGTCATGTTCCTCTAGCATACATAACTGCTCGGACACAATTCAAAGGCCTTTATACCTTTTTTTAGGAAAAGAAAAACAACAAAACAACATAAAACAAAACTCTGAAATTCTCTCTCACCTTTTCCTTAGAAATAAAGATGATTAAAAACTCTTAAGCACCTCAAGCCTTCCAAAACTGTCTGCAAATTTACTGTCCCTCCAATTATGTTCATATAATGGTAAGACTTGAAAATTAAAATAAGGGAGAGTCAGGAAATATAAAAGTAGTAACATTAACTCGCCCACACCGTACATATGCAGAATTCTGGATTACTAGTTATGTAGTTAAATATATACTTTATTATTCAGCATGTGCAATGTGGGCGAGTTAACGTTGTTATGAGAACCATAACTTTTGCATTTCCTGACTTTTTAATCTGACACCTAATATTGCATTAACATAATGTTTCTCTTTTGCACTGATGTTACCAATGTAACTGTGATCGGTGTCAAAGTTACCAATTTCTGTGACACCGTCAGAGATAAGTTTAAATATTAAAAGTCCTATTGAGTCAATATACCATTTCCTATAGTAGTATGCATTAGCACTGACTGGTTCACTTCAGAAATTCAAACCTTCCCCATAAGAAACAGCCATTAAAAGGATCCAGGCCTTCCTTTCTCTCTTTTAGAGACAGCTGTGCTCCACTAGTAAAGTACAGGAGACAGTATTTTAAACAAATTAAATCCATGAAATTTAGATTTATCAAAGACAACTTAAGCAGGGGGTTTTGGAATAGTTGGTCTCGGTGGTCCCTTTCACCTATAGGTCTAAGATCCTGTGATTCTGAATAATCAATCACTTTGAGAAAGGAGTTCTCTATAGACTTCCTTAAGGTTTACAGATCTCCTAATGCACTTAAATATATGAAAAAAATCATTCAACATATGGAAAAAGTATGTTCATGAAAATTGTACCTCAAGCAAATTTTGGCCAAGGTATTCTAGCTGCTGTACTGTTACGCTGGTTTGAAACAATAGGTAAAATTCCATATGGAACTGTGTTGCGAATCTAAGGGAACTAGGAGTGCCACAGCATTTTAGGGGGCTGGAATGGAGTGTAGGGAGTTCTTTACTGCAGCGCTGAAGATGTGTTTTCCTCCACAGAATGCAGCTAACATTTCTGAGAAGCCTATAGAAGTAAATTTTGTTGCAACTTCTGAATATAGTGCGGACGTCCTTTGCTCATGTTGCTTCTGTGACCTGGGAGGCAGCATGGTACAGAGGGATCTGGGTTTAAGTCTTGCCTCTAATACTTATTGCCTGTTTGAACTTGGGCAAGTCACAATCTTTCAGTTTCTTCCTATAAAAAATGAGGAGATGAGACTATGTGACCTCTGACCTCTAGGTCCAGGTCTATGATCCTATCTGTTTCTCTAGCTCTATCCCCAAATTTCAAGTTCAGTTGAAGTCTCACTTGCTCCACAGAACAAAATTCTTTCCTACCCACCTCATACTCAGAATTCACTCTTGCCTCCGAAATCTTATAGCAACAACCTGTCTATATTAGGCATTTAACACTCACTACTCATTGCCTTGCATTATTATTTATCTTTTTATGCATAGGATCTGTCTGCTTAAACCGATTAGATTCTTTGATGATGATACTATGTCTTATACCTCTATATCACTCACCTTCAAGGCACCCAACAGAGTTCAAATGTAAGTGCTTCATAAATATTTGATGATTGGAGTCAAATGTAATATCCATCAATCAATAAACATTTACTAAGCACCTACTATGTGCCAGACACTGCATTAAGCATTGGCAGCTCACTATCTAACAAGGGAGACAACAATATTCAGTTCATTTTTTACTTGGTCAGTTCTGAATAATTCAGGGTTTTTGGAGAGGGGAAAAGTATTAGAGGAGGGAAAACAGAATACAATCTGAATTAGGAACCCATGAATTATGATGATTACTTATGGATAGACAGAGGTTATGAAAAGGTTAGTTTTCCTTGTAATCAACCCATTTCCATTCTGTTGTAATCAGGGTTGTTGAGAGAACAGCACCACTCTTTAATTGATCTAAACTTGACTATTTGAATTGTATATTAGTGATATGAACAGTTTAAATGAGGAAACTTTGTCTAGTCGACTGGAGAACTGTATTTCTTTTGGTTCGCTTTTTAGCATTAAAAAAAAACCTGGAACCTAAAGGAGTGTCTATCAATGGGGGAACAGCTGAGCCAATTATGATCTACTTGTATAATGGATTAATCTTGTACTTTAAGAAAGGATGAAAGAGAAGGTTTCAGAGAAACCTGGAAAGACTTGTATGAACTGATGTAGAGTGATCAATATAGTGACCAACCATGATTCCAGAGGACCAGTGATAAATCTTGTTATTCTATTTCTGGACAGAAAAGTAGTGGACTCAAGATGCAGAATGAGGCATACACTTTTGGACTCGAACAATACAGCAAATATTTTTAAAATTGGGGGGGAGGAGAAGAAGAGGTTGGAGAAAGAGAAAATAAATGGAAAATAAGATAAAATAAAAGTTTAAAACTAGTAGTTGCTTTGATTCAGACTATATCATGCTAATCCCATATGGAATCAAAACAGTTTTGATGCATTATAGGAATTGTTACTGCTTTTGTCATCTATGTGTCAGTGTGGCTTAAAGAACCACAATTTCTTTTTATTTTTTAAATATGCATTTTCTCTACATATATTTTCTTCTTAAAGTACAGTATTATAGATTTTTCTTAATTAGATCTTATTTTAATACTTTCTAGAGCCTTCACAATGGAAGAATATCAGAAAAATGGAGACCACATTCAGGAGGTCACATGTATCTGGAAGGACCTACTGAAGACCATTAAACGAACTCAAAATACTTTTTATATAGATCCTTGTGAAAGTTCTAGTTTTAGAAGCTAGGAAGTGATGTTTAAAATTAAAAAGGGAGAAACTGCTAAAATAGATGTCAAATTCAATTTTGAATGACAAAAATAAGGAAGCAGAATTGATCTGTAGCCTAGAGTCTTCTTAATGTTAGAATAAAACGTTGAAGACACAATATACTTCTTTTTTTGGGTGGAAGAAAAGGAGGAAAAATAAGAAGCAGTTACAGGATTGGGGAGAGGGAAAGGATGAGTTGAAATCTTTTTTTTAAAGGAACCAAGTGCATATGATATCTCTCCCAAGTGAAATGTAAGCTTCTTGAGACTAGCAACTTTTTTTTTTTTTGTCACAGAATAGCACAGTGCCTAAACACTTAGGATGCACCTAATAAATATTTTACAAATTAATTATAGAACATGTTCAATGACTTTACCCCACATCTCTATTCCTTATCTGCAACCTTCATGTTTGTTTTTCATTATGTTCCATATTTACTTTCTTAAGAAATACTCTGAACTATGAAATGCAGATTTCTAATCTAAAGGAATGGAATTTTATGACTTCAATTAAAAAAAATTCTGAGTAGGCTGAAGAGGGCAGCATTTGCTAGCTTATTCTGTTTTTAATCACTGTAATACCTGCTTATGGTGGTGCCCTAGTGAGTGTGTTGATAGTACCAAACTTGTCTCTGAAATGATTTTAGTTTTTAAACATACCAAAATCAGAAATGATATAATTTCCTGTAGTGCATTCTGTAATACATGTTGCTACTCATTTTAAACGGCTGTCAGTTGTAAATGGTTTTTATTTCTAATAGACAAATAGGCAAGGGGTACTAACCCTACTAACAAATACCTGTCTGACTCTGGTGATGAGGAAGGGGATCATCTACCATGTGAAAATGATCTAAAATAAAAAATGAGACTAGTTGGCTCCCAATTCTTGTTTCAAGTAGAAACCTGGGTTTGCCACTCTTCTTAGAGCAGGATGTTTGGAATTGAAACACAGAACATGGAAACCTAGAATCAGGCTAATGTGGAATGTGGGTAGACTGCCACATGGCCAGCTTGGGGAATACTAACCATTTGTGCCTTTTACTTATGTGCCTGTGAATGTACAACTCATGGTTGGTTATGTTGCAGATACGAAGTGGTGCCATGTTTGCTGTTGGAGGCTGCTAGTATTTAACACACTGGCTAGATTAGATGGAGTATTAAGGGATCAGTTAATCTGTCTAGATAATTTCTTTTTCAGTCCTCATTTTTATCCACACAACTTTTTTGGGGGGAAAATGGAAGTGGGGGAGGGGAGAGGTGGGAAATTGCATCTGTGATTGAAATGGTGTGGGGAACTCCTAGTGAGGAAGCTCCTTGTACCAATACAGAGAGACGCTTTCTCTAAAACGTATAGTCTTGAAGTGTTGCCTGAGGCACTGAGAGTATACGTGACACAGTCAACAAGTGTCAGAGACAGAGCAAACAGATCTTCCTGACCCTCAGGCCAGATCTCTATACACTATGCCCTCCAGCCTTTCAGATCACACTAAATATACAACATAATTGATGGGGATGGAAGATGTCTTTAGGTTTATCAGTGTCACTAGGGGATTTGTTTGGGCTGATTGAGCAATGGATAAGTATGGGGTTAAGGCTTTATTGGTTTGCTAGGGATGATAGAAAATTCAGGAGATCCTTCTTTTCAGTTGGTATTGAACTGTTTTTATTACTTGCATAATATATAAATTATGGGATTATAGATGTAGAACTAGAAAGGACTGTAAGAGTTCATCTAACATCCTCCTTTTAAAGATGAACAAACTGAGATCCAGAGAGGGTTTAAGTGATTTGGCCAAAGTGGGAATCCAGAATCCCAGGATTTGGATTTGAACTCAAGCCCTTGCATTCAAATTGGACACCAAATCTAGCACTCTTTCCATTGCCCCATGATACGGTGTTTGGTTCTTAATAATATTAATAACAATGATGTTTACATAGTACTTTAAGGTTTACCCTAAAACAATACCACTGCTATAGCAGTTATTATTACAGAAATAATTAAAAAAGGAGCTTTATGCCATTTAAAAAAACATTTATATATATATATATATATATATATCTTTGGATAACAGCCATCTGAAGTAACACATGACTCACATAGTTTCTTACATCTTTAAAATGAGAGGAGTGGATAAGATAACCTCCAAGCTAGCATAAAGCACTTGTTTATGATTTTATGGTCTAAGAGTAAATCTGTTGCCAGTTATTCATAAATCTCTGGAAAAGTTCTGTAACATGAGTTGATTTTTATTAAAAGTTATGTCTCATATGATTATGAAATGTGCTCACTGCAAACTCTAGAGGCCCAGTATTTCTGAAAGACCATGTTCTTCTTTGTCATGACACCTAGTGTACTTATCCAAGACCTGTATGCTTGCAGGCTAATGCTCCTTATCCATAAATTTGGTAGTGTCACTCTGCACGGAAATGTTCAGCGGCTCTTGACTATCTTTCAAGGAAAGTTTAAACTTCTTTGCTTAGCACTCAGAACTCTGCAATCTGGGACCATTGCACATTTCTAGCTTTATCTAAGACTTCTATGATATGGGTCAGATTGGACTATTCTCTATCCATAAGTACCACTGTATTTTCCCACCTCCATGTCTCTGCTCACAGTGGCCTAGAGTTCCAACCTTTATTTTAGCCCCTTGAATTCTTACCCAACCTTTAAATTATAATTTAAATACCACCTTCTCCATTAGTCTCTTTCTGATCTCCTAGGTCAGCAACAACTTTCACCCTTGGACTTCATATAGCACTTAATTTTGCAAACATAGTTAGTAGTATGTGTATCTGATTTACTTACTAGACAGAAAGCTCAATGGGGGCTGGGACCATGATGATAATAAGGAGAGTAAAACTGAAACTGGGTTAACTAATCACTGACACCATATTTATTTCCTGCCAGGGATTATGGTAAGAGAGGAGAATGCACAATCTAGAATGAGATGCAAAGACATCGCAAAAGTCACTTTTCCATTTGAATTTCACTGATACATCACAAGGATCTGTGATTTTATTGGCATCAGTATTCCTTTCAGTTGATGCAGGTCAAAACCTTTCTACAACTTAGCAGGATATAGTCTCAGAAGTTGCAAAATTCATCACCCTGTAATTTTACAGCTAATCTAACTTGGGGTCAATGAGAGAAAAAGTTGAGGGGTCACTGATCTGGTCCAACTCTCATTTGACAGATAAAACTGAGACTCGAGGAGGTGAATTGACTTGCCAAGGTCTCAGAGCCAGTTAGTGGCAGAGTTCAAACAAAAGCTCAGTTGGGTAGGATTCCTAGTCCCACATTCTTTCTAGTTTACCAGAGGTCAGGTTGCTCTTTTCACTTTTTCTCCCACAAAACTCAACTAGAAGAGCTCCATTGGATTGAAGGCTGTCAGGTATAGAATAATGGTACAGAATAGAATTCTCTAATTAAAACAAAAACCCTGCAAAAGTATTTACAAACATATAGTTGTGAAGAAAAGGGTATCCAAAAGAAAATACTAATTTTGCATATTTATAGGTTTAAAAACATTATTAGGAGATATGATTTTTGTATGCTTTTCTTTTTCTAGACTGATTTTTCTGCAAAACATCTATTTAAAGACTGTGTAGTGTCAATGTGACATGGCCAAACCATTAACCTAAACAAATACACACGAACTTATTCAGTTGGGAAAAGCAGTTTTTTTTTAAAATGTGTATTTAGAGACTTAAATCTTCACCATCATAATAGTTTGAGATTTTTTCCCTTTTCATATTTTGAAGACTTACACAAGTAATGAATAAATTACATCATAACCATAACCAAAAAATCCTCTTCCTCTCCAGAGGTTTTATTCAGCAATTCCCATTGATGGCAATATGAATTTTGGGAACGGCATTGCTGAGCAATGCAAATCTTTTTGGCATCTAAATTTAGTAAACCAACCACTTTTTTAATCCATCAAATTTTTCTTTTTTTCTAAACCACTGGGATGTCTGTAGTGGCCAGTGTTAACCCTGAACTGAATAAAAAAAAAAGTATGCTGGCCAAAATTTAAATGGGAAGAACAATCAGGTACATAAATAACAACAACACCAACAACAAATAGGTAAATACCAGATTTCCTGTACAGTAACCTGAAGTATCTTCACAACTAGACAAAAGATAATCAATTTCATTTTAAAAGGTTAAAATAAGGAGACAAAACTACATTTAACAGGGGTCTCACTGCCTGTATATGTGTATCCATCTTTTACCTGTGATTTGAATATTCTTCCTCTTTTACTTTGTCCAAAGCCCTTAGTAGTAATAACCTCACATTCGTAGGGCATATGTCATTAAATTAACCTGACGGACAGAAGATATAAAGAAGCAATTCCATCTACTAGTGAAACATAACCTAACTGAGCTTGGATATAATAACAGCTATTTAACAGTAAGGTCATAATAATAACCTGGGGATAGAAGGGAACAAAATACTATTTTAACAGGTATCTTTGAAAAAGCAATAATAAAAACTGATGTTGATTTTAAGTCTCAGAAGTTGATTTAGACATGTATAGAGAAACCCACACTCTTTCCCAACTCTACCCACCCTTTCTATTTGCTTATTATAGAAAGGACTTTGACTTTGTTGTTTTTGAAAGCTAAAACACGAAAAAACCCTTGTTAACATTTGGAATTGTCAAATGTTTCAGATTTATGAGCACCAATTACATTCCCCCTTATTTGGGGCCGTAAAAGGTTGCTGGAAAGATGTCAAATCTAGGGGAAAATTTTTTTTAACTCATTTTAAAAGGTTGTTACAAGCCCTCCTTTGCTTCTTTATCTGAAATTTTGTCTTAGACTTTTTTGGATGAGTTAAACCATTTGTCGACTTTACTGTGTCATCAGGGAGTTTTTAGGGTGTGTTCTACTTATCTCAAAAAATCTGAACATGGGGGCCTGGCCTTTTTTTGTTTGTTTGTTTTAAAAACTGTACTGTAGACTGAGGGCAGGAAGTGGCTTCTGTTATTTTCTACACTGGAATAGTAACTCACTTTGGAACTCCCTGAAGGCATGTCTTGGGCTTTGCTGCTGATGGAACCACATCTGATCTTCAACAGCAATATCACAGTAATGCCTGAATAACTACATCAATGATTCTGATTTTACTTTTAAAGGACTGGTTCCTTACACTGTTAAAGTGTTTTTTTTTTTTTAAATTAACATTTGAAAGAAATAGTAAATAGCTGTCCAGATTGTTGGAGATGTTCACCTCAGTTTCAGATGGCATATTATTTCCTAAGCATCCCTTATGGGCTTGTTAAAACTACTTGTTTTTTTTTACCTCAGATGAGTTTTCTTAGATCACTTTTTTCATAATAGAGAAATATCTCCAAGCAATAATAGATTCCGATTGGTAAGAGGTTTTACTGACCAAAAAGAGTTCTCTTACAATAGTTTTTTAAAAAAGGATATTTAAAAGAAAGGATATTTTACTTACTTCTTGCAAAATAAAGAAACATCATATTATATCACTGTATCTTTTCATAATGAGTGAGAACATGGTAGAGCAGAAAGAATTCTGCCCCCAACACATACTGGCTGTAGGATCCTTGGCCAGTGACTTCTCAGTGTCCTGGACACTGAGGTTAAAATTGCAGAACAAACATTGTTCTACAATGCTAGGGGAAGTTTATCATCAGAACCTCCCCATAGCAATGAAATCACAGGTATACAGGAGGTGCTTAATAAGTGTTTGTTGACAGATCTATATTCAAACAAACCTAAAAATCCATGATAAAAATCTTTCAATCAAAAGGAGACTTTATTGTTATTGCCAGAGTCCCTTTTGCAGATTAGACATTATAGTTAATAGACTTAGAATAATATACAGATGCCACTCTAGGTTTAATCATTGTTTGTGTAGTCTTTGGAAGAGTTAATGACTTAGCTGGAATCAGTGTCTTCAAGCATAATCTGGGGATAATGATAATTACCTTCTAACTTCCTCAGGGGGATATCTGGAGACTTTAGAGTTTCTGTTTGTCTGTTTTTTTTTTTTAAGTGTTATGTATTGGTTGTTATTATTATCATCTCTATACCCTTTTCCACTAGTGAAGGAATACACCTCTGGGGTGAAAAAAAATAAGTTGTTTATAAATCACATACTAATAGCAATCAACATAATTTGCTAAATTGGAATTTAGCCAGTGGCTGAGGCAGATGTTCCTCATGGATACTGTGAAAGCACTGCATGTCAATTTCAGATTGGAGGGATTTTGGCATTTTTCTCCTTCTCCTTCACACCCTCCCACAATCGCTCAAATCTTATTGGTCCTAGCCATCTACCAGCAACTGTGGCTCTTCTGTCCCCTTCCCAACACAGAACGCTACCAGAAACAGTACAGACAGAAGCATGTGACTGATTTGAGGTGGGCAGAGGCATCCTTTGAGCCAGCTATAAAATAGTAAAGTCAATAAGCATTTATTGAGTCAAATCAACAAGCATTTATTAAGTGCCTACTATGTGCCAGGAACTATGCCAAGGTCTGGGGATACACAGAAAGACAAAAACCACTCCCTGTTCTCAAAGAACTCACATTCTAATGGGGGAGACAATGTGAAAACAACTATGTACAAATAAGACATTTAGAGCATAAATTAGATTATCTCTGAGAGAAGGTACTAAGATTAAGGAGGGCTAAGAAAGACTCCTTGGAGAAGGTGAGAGAAGAGAGGATCAAGAAAAGGGTGATCCACCAGTATGAAAGCCAGGGAATCAGCTCAGTGTTATAGCCTGTTCTAGAATCTAGATGAAAGTCTTGTCTGGATGACAGAATATGTCAGACAAGGAGCAGAATTGAGAAACAGGTCTTCAAACTCTCAGTTCACACTATCCTTCATGTCCTATATAAAAGAGGTTTGGAAATGTCCTCTAACATGCCAAAAAACATGTTTCAAGACCTCCTTCTTTCTGGAAAAACAATCTGTTAAATCTTGTCCCTTGTTAGAAGAGGATATTTTTAGTCCCTGTGTGTATTAAGCAATAAGTCAAGATGAGCAGTTTCTGAGCAATTATTTCAAGCCTCAGGTATCTGGTATAAGGAAAGAAATTGGTGATTTCAGTGATTTTCACCATAGGAAGACTGCAATAGCACTGCAGATCTAAAATGCCTTGAGTTGTTATTTTGCTACAAAATGGAAATCACAAATAGAATGCAAACAGCATACATACACTGCACTTAATTACTGATGTTTCTCACAAATTATTAAAATGGAGAAACTCCATTTGTGTTTGCAGCCCTGTAAGTCATTTAACACAATGATAATACAAACAAATCTCAAAGGCTTGTAACAGCAGAAATATACTAGCAACTATCTGATCACTTGTGAATGCTATCCAAATTAAATGTAAACAAATGACAAATATATTATAATAAATGACTCTATTATACAATGCCTCTATTATACTAGTTTTAGAGTCAAGAGGCTCGAATTCAAATCCTGCCTTTTATGTCTTGTGGTACTTTAGGTAGGTAACAACCTCTCTGGTCTCATGTTTAAAATTGGGGGTAGGGTGGAGGTGGGGGAGGGAGGTTTACACTAGATGGCTTTTCAGGTCCCTCCCAGCTCTAAATTTATGATACTATGATCAGTACCAAAGCTATTAGCTAGTTCCTTCACTTACTGAATACCATTATCAATGATTCACTGGCAAACAGGATGGAAAGTAGAAGGGAGAAATGATGCAGAACTGCTCTTTCAAGTATATTGTATTTGTTCCATAACATCTGTGTTTGAAAACTGCTGGGCTATACACAGTAAGTTAGAGAACAGATATCAAAGATTCATATAGTTTGATATCAATACAAGAATGGCAAAGTGAAAATAATTGTATGATGAAAAGTCCTAAGAGGTGAAAAATCTCATAAGATCCTTGTGGATCTTTTATTATGCAGTTGCATGAGTGTTTTGCACAGGTATTCATTGTTTATTCTACTGTGCAGATATCTCGGTATTTAGAACCTCTCTTCATTTCCAAAAAAGGAAACTACATTTTCAAAAGAAAAATTTTCTTTTCTTTTCTCATTAATGTTTCCTCTTTAATACTATCCATTAGAGTGTCTAGGAAGACAACAACAACAACAACAACAACAAACAGCAACAACAACCGGAAGAGACATTACGGGCAAATTCTGAAATTTCATAGACCACATTCTGAAGGCTCTTGAGCAAAAAAGCCCTTCTCACGTATAAAACAACAATGTTTAAGTTAAAAAATAATGCGAAAGCACTCTTCTTTTCTAATTTATATATAATTGAATTATGTATGAATGAAACAATGGACACAACATTACTAAAATTTAAAAGCCGGCATTTATTAATTGCTTTAAGGTTTGCAAAGCACTTCACTTTATCTCATTTGATCCTCTCAACAACCCTGTGAAGTCCATGCTATTTTCACTGCCATTTTGTGGACTAGTGATTAGGAATAATCAACACAGTTTAGGACTGCTGAAGTTCCCGTTATCTGAAAGGGTAAAATGTGGTCTCAGAAGCTGAGAGTTCTTAGAGTTCTTGATGACCACTTACTGGGGATGTGACAGAGCAGATTCTTGGTCAGATAATGCTTGGAATAGGTGGTCTAGATAAGACTAGTGATCTTAAACTCAAATAGAAACGTCCCTGCTGGCCACACATTGACTTCAATGAACATTATCTAGTTGTATTTTTATTTATTCTATTAAACATTTCCAAATTACATTTTAACCCAGTTTAAGCTGCACTTGGGAGTTTCATGACTGAGTTTTTTTTTCTCAGAATAATGTTTTTATTTTTTTAATTCTTTTTACTTTTTAACATGTGTTTTTAAAACTTTGGGTTACAAATTTTCTCCCTTCCTCCCTCCCCACCCACCCTCATTGAAAAGGCAAGTATCTCGATACAGATTATACATGTGTAGTCAACCAAAACACTTCCATAGTAGTCCTGTTGTGAAAATCTAAGTATATTTCCCTTCATCCTATCCTACCCCCATTTTGCTATTCTCTCTTTTGACCCTGTCCCTCATCAGAAGTGTTTGCTTTTGATTACCCCTCCCTCAATCTGTCCTCCCCTCTATCAACCCCCTGCTCTCTTGTCCCCTTCCCCCTTATTTTCCTGTAGAGTAAACATAGATTTCCATACCCCACTGTGTATGTTATTCCA
>NW_020955033.1:39676042-39676130 GCF_900497805.2 Vombatus ursinus | reverse complement strand
CTCTCTCTCTCTCTCTCTCTCTCTCTCTCTATCTATACAAACATATAATTTTTTCCCTCTCCACTACCCTAATACTGACAAAGGACTT
>NW_020955033.1:39675744-39675869 GCF_900497805.2 Vombatus ursinus | reverse complement strand
TCATACTCCATGCCCTTCAGACCCTTAATGTAGAAGCTGCTAAATCTTGTGTTATCCTGATCACGTTTCCACAATACCTGAATTGTTTCCTTCTGGCTGCTTGCAATATCTTCTCCTTGATCTGG
>NW_020955033.1:39675573-39675734 GCF_900497805.2 Vombatus ursinus | reverse complement strand
GCTTGCTCATGATCCCAGTCAATTACTTGAGTTGTAAACTCTTTGTTAAGGTAGGAGTCTGTTTCCAGTGCAGAGAACGTACTGTCCCAAGCTTCAGGGGTTTTGTGCAGCTGTGTTCGGAGATACTTCTAGGGATCTGTAAATTTTCAGTTCTTCCAAGA
>NW_020955033.1:39675016-39675537 GCF_900497805.2 Vombatus ursinus | reverse complement strand
GGTATGATCAAGGGCGAGGTATTTACTCCTTTCCTGGCCTGTGCTCTGGTCTATGAGCACTTTTTTCTGTCTTGGACCTGTAAGAGGGTTTCCTCTCCACAGCCACTACAAGCTCCACCTCGCCAGTGCTCCTCCTTGCCCAGGACCACCACCTAGAACCGTGACCCAGATCCAAGCACCGGCAAAGCAAGAGAATCCTGCACCAGCAGAGAGATCCCTGCAATCCCCCTCTGATCAACCACTCGATTCCACCTGAGTCTCTGGGCTGGAAGCTCAGGAGGCAGCCGCTGTCCCCGCCAAGTTTGGGGATTGGAGCTGAGACCACCGGCTTCTCTCTCTCCTCGCTGACACAGACTTTTCTCACTGATTCCAAGTTGTCTTTGGTGTTCATAGGTTGAGAAGTCTGGAAACCACCACAGCTGCCCATGATTCAGTCCTCTGAGGCCTCCAGGTTCTCTGAGGCTGCGTGCTCACATTGCGCTCCTCTCCCCGCCCGATGCGATACACCTTTCCTGATCAGC
>NW_020955033.1:39657833-39674918 GCF_900497805.2 Vombatus ursinus | reverse complement strand
CCCCCCCCCCATGACTGAGTTTTGACTCCTCTGTTGTCACCTCTCTTCTAGATTTCTCTTCTAAATCTGAAATTTTGTGTAATTCAACAAACATTGTCTATTGAAATACAGAACACTGTGATTTGTGTTAGGTGAAAAAAAATTTAGATAAGATAGTCCATGCTACTGTAAAGCTAATTGTTTAGTAGGGTCATATGACACAAATCACACAAATCCAGATAATTATTATATAACATATTACATGATAACTGTATGAAAGGTGCAAAACAAATTACCATGAAGTCTGAGGAGAAACACCTCTCTAGGTTTTTGTGACATGGCTCTCTTGGTTTACTATCTTTCGTCTGATTGTAACTATGTAACACAGTGGATAAAGCATAGGACTTGGAATCACTTCAAGTACTTCAAATACTTAACAAACTGTGTGACCTTGGGCAAGTCATTTAACCTCCCTACCTCAGTTTCCTCATCTGTAACATGGTGATACTAATAGCACCTACCTTTCAGGGTTGTTGTAAGGATAAAATGAGCACAATGCCTGGCACATAGTAGGTACTTAATAAATACTTGTTCCATTCTTCTTTACCTTTAAATAGATCTCTGAAAACCTTAAATCTCTATATAAATTCTAGCTATTATTATTATGATTTTTTTCAGTCTCCTTTGCTGGTTCTTTCTCCAGTTCTTATCCACTAACAGTGGGTCTCCCCCAAGGCTCTGTCCTGGTCTTCTTTTCTCCCTCTATACTGTCTTGTTGGTGATCTCATTAGCTCCCATGGGTTCAATTATCATCTCTATGCAAATGCTTCTCAGATCAATTTATCCAGACCTAACTCTCACACTCACCATGCCCAAACCAGAACTCACTAACTTACTCTCTACCCCTATCAAACACACTATTTCCCCACCTCTCCTGGCCAAAACAACTACTCTTCCAAACTCCCCTATTACTCTTAAGGGCACCACCATCTTCTTTGCCATTCATGCTCACAATTCTGATGTCATCCTCAACTTTTTTCTTGCATTCTCCCCAACGTCAAATACCTTTCCAAATCTTGTCATTTCTAGCTTCACAACATCTCAGCTCTATGACCCCTTCTCTCCACTCATCATAGCCACCACTCAGGGCAGGCTCTCATCATTTCTTGATTAGATTACTTCAATCCAAGATATCCAAAAGGCAGCTGAAAGTCTGTTGAACTGTATTGAATTAAGTTACTTGTTTGAGGTCACACACATAAGAGGTGTTAAAGGCTGTATTTGAAACCAGGTTTTCCTGATTCCAAGTTGATTTGTGTTTGAGGTAACATAATTTTGAGAGCAATAAGATCAACTCTCAAAATAAATGAGAAAAGTGACACACAAATATAGTAAACAGATAGTAAACACTCAATAAATGCTTATATTCATTCATAAAGAGAAGAGGATACCAAATGCTTTGAAAAAATAAAAACTTTTTATTATAAAAAAGTGATAGAAAAATATCAATAACTATCAACCCTCATGTTTACTTTCCTATCTCCATAGAATCTTTATGTCAATAATATGCACACATACTCAGGTTCAAGATGTACTTGATGAGTACGAAAAGGTAACAAGCAGGCTTTCAAAAGTGATAATCAACAGTTAACCAGAATCTTTATAGCCATACAATTGAATGGGAGGAACAGAGAGTAAAAATTCTCACTGTGCTTATTAGTTGTTGACTATAAAAAAGAATTTTATTTGCAGAGTAAAATATTGCCTTAAAATTCTTTTCCAACAGTGTCATACCCATTTATGTATGATTCTATGGAAGAACAGAGATAACTTTGCCATAGAATTTTTAATTAATATAAAATGAGGTATAAAACATATATATGTGTATGTGTATGCATATATATATAAAATTGCCTACAAAAGGTGCTTACTATTGTGATCTCAAATGTCTAAAACAGATTCCAAATGAAAGATTCTCTATAGATGGTGAAGTCCTCCAGATGTTACTGTTTATGGATAAAATTATGGCAACTGAGTGAAGTCCCAGAGACTAAATGAGATCACTCTAAAGAGTTGGGCTTAACTCTTCACATATGAGCTCTTTTTCCCTGCCTCCTGCTCAGATGACATGAGAATTTCCTTTTTTCCAGGGGTAGTGTTCAGGCTTCTCCAGGCCTTGCTGCAGGTAGAAGAGGCAATATTCACATTGCTTCAATAACCTCCTAAAATCCTTCTGGTAAAACAGAAGACCACCAGGCATTACCATTTGCCCTACTACTGAGCTCCAAGGAACAACTCTGTTGTTTTATCCTCCAGGTCCCTTGGCATTGCCATCTGTTCTGTAGCTAAGCTTTTCTATAGGTGTTTTCTCCCAAATAAAATGTTAGCTCTCTGACAGCAGCTATAGTCTCAGCTTTCTATTTATATTTCCATGCTTGGCACATAATAAACACTTAATAAATTCTTTTCTATTCCATTCCAAGAAAAACTAAGGGAATGAAGAATGTCTGTTGATAGGAAAATGATATTAATTTAGATAGACAACCAAAGTATTGTCTTGGACAGATGTCTCTAATGCTTAAGTTTGCCACAGAACTGAACTGGAAAAGAAAAGCAGACTGATTACATTTGGAAAACCGTGCCATGCTTTTAATGACTCCAAGTTACTTCCTGAACCAATGACAATAGTTGGTTATTGTAGCAATCAGAGTACTTAACACTTTCAAAGTAGTTTTTCTTTACACTATTGTTACTATTAAAAATTGTTCTCCAGATTCTACTCAAATCATTCTCTATCAGTTCATACAAGTGTGCCTAGGTTTGTCTAAAAGTGACCCTTTCAGCATTTTTACGGCTAAACAATATTACATTACATTCATATATCACAATTTGTTCAGTCCAAATTGATGAATATCATTCCCCAACTGATACAACCATCTTTTTTTTTTTAAGCATCAATGTCATCTGGTGATAGCTGTGAAGCATATAATACAACAACCAAAGAATTAAATTCAAATGTTACCCAAAGGGCAATAGAGAAGTTCATGGGGAGTATGAGTAGGCAGCCTATTTCCAATGATGAACTGCATAGGAAGAATGGCATATTGGATAGTTTAAGAAAGATATGTGACAAGAAAAGGAGATGGGCTGGTTGTATTTTGAGACCAAGGGATAACTAGTGGCTATCTCATATGCTCCCTTGCTCCAATCAACATAAAAAGATTTAGGAGGAGATTCTCAGCATGTGGGGTGGATGCCCTATGGAGTTCATGGAGGAGAGCAACAGGTGTTGATGGATTACTATCTACACCCATGGAGGGAGTATCCATGTTAGTGAAATCACAGAGCTGCTCAAATACAAAAGCAAATATTCCTTACAGGGCAACTGAGAATCAGATGATGCCCAACAATTATCTTAAGTTCTTTGAAGAAAGATGTGGGAAGCAGGAAGAGAGGAAAAAGGTTCAGGGATACTAAGTGAATATGTATAATAATATACAGATATTGTATATGTCCCTTTCCCCCTTATTTCTCCCTTGGTGGCTCTGCATCATAGACTACTATGGCCTCTTCTTCACATCCTCCTCAGGAATCTTTTCTTTACAAAATACATAGTGTGACTGAAAAGCAATGAAACAAATTTTTGTGTGAGCTCATGGAATCGGTGCCATGACTTTGTGGTCACACTCCCCACTTCCACCTCCAATATTCTTAAGAGTCAAATTTCCTTCTGATTGTTTTTGTTGCCTATTGTTACTGCATTAAAGCTGACAATATTTATCCTAACACTCTCTCCTCCTCCTCTCCCCCAACCCCCATAAACACAAAACTTACAAAAAGAAAAACTTAGTCTCCATAAAAGATGAGGAAATGAGTTTGGCAAGAAATGTAAATTTAAAATCAAGTGTCATGGGGCAAAGAAGTGGAAATTCACTGAAGTTAACTGTTTATATATTTACAATATATAGCAATTACTGATTGGACAAAGTTTTTTCTTATTAAAATCACCTGCTAAAATTCAAATGGGAAATGAAAACTCCTTTTTTTCCCCTTCCTAATAGCTGTCAAGTTGTTCTGAGAGTTTAACATTCATCAACTTGACAGTCATATACCATAAATTAGTACTGAAGAATATATAGAGCCAGAGAAAGCTCCTAATAGATATAAAAAGCAGATTTAGAATTGTAGCTGAAATTTGTATTCTTTCTCTCTTTCTCTTTTTTTCTCTCTCTCCCCCTCCCTCTCTCACATGCACACACATACGCACACACACACATACACACACGCACTCCTGTTCTTTTGCTCTCTCTGCTGAGGTGTTCTAAAAATAACTATTCAAATGGATATCCTCCTTAAAAAGCTGATTACATAAACATAATTGCACAAAACACAAGTACCTGCACTATCTCGCTGCACAGTATAAATAGTTCAAAGTTACATTAAGCAGAGTCTGATTTTAAAATGCTATTGTTCTAAAGTTCAAGCCTTCTCTGACTTTCTTTTTCCAAAAAAAGCTTTTTCCATGGTTACATAACCACTTATTATTAGGGCTTGTAGAAAATGTATTTTGGGGAGGATTTGGTGGAGATTCTGCTTTTTAATTTTCACAGTAAAAATCAGATACCTTTGTTAAGAAGAAAAGCCTGGAAAATGCAAACATGCTCTCTCACTATATAGAATACCTGTATGACCCAGAGTGCAAATAAAGCAGTGCAAAAGTATTTAGAGGTTGTTTATGTTTCCCTAGAATGCATTTGAATCCAAATAAATGCATTTATTTGTAATGTTCCTTATATATTATACTGTCTCCTTGGTGGCACCAAAGTGAGATGTCCTACTTCCCTAAACCTGGACAGTGCAGCAGTTTCTGGTGAGTATACCAGGCATGGCACTGAAGGGTTGTTTGTCAGTGTGGTAACACACAAGCTATCCATCTATATTTCTGTGAAGGGAAGACCCAAGATGTAGCTGTAATATCAAAAGAAGATTAGCATTTCTGATGTCATCCTCAGCCCGCTGAGCTTGTTCTTACTACAGAAGCCTGGCAATGGACTATTTCAATAAGTGGGAGGTTGGGAGGAACCTAGAGATTATGCAAGTAGCAATTCTCTTTCCACTACTTGTCCTGCTAACAATATGCTTCTCTGTTCTCCTTATCTACCCTAGATTGCTAATACAAAACTCAGCCTCCTGAGGCAATAGTTTGAGTGATCAATGGAAAAGTCATTCTGACCCTTTGCCTATAATACCTCTAGTGTTTGCTCCTAGATGCTTGAAAGGTATAAAGATTTTAATTTCATAATCAAATATTTTTCTTTCATCTGGTCAGTCAACAAATATATATTCAATGCTTATTATGTATCAGGAACTGTGCTAAGTTCTGGGGTTGGATGCAGCGAAAGGCAAATACACAGTTCTTGCCCTCAAGGATCTCACATTCTAAAAGGAAAAACAACATACAAACAAGTATGAATGTATAAGCTATATACAGAATATATGAAAGGTAAGCTCACAGGTAAGCAGCAAGGGAACTGAGTAAGGCCTCTTCCAGAAGGTAGAGTTTTGAAGGAAGCCACCAGAAGGTAGAGAGTAGAGGTAAGGAGGTAGAGCATTCCAGGCATGAGGGACAGCCAGTGAAAAGCAATGGAATCAGAAGAGGAAGGGTCATGAGCAAAGAATGGCAATTTAGGTGGAGGGGAGTAAAAGTCAATCAATTGGCAGTTGTTAAGCACCTACTATGTGCCAGGTGTGTAAAAAGACTGTAAAGTCAGGATAGGACCAGGTTGTCAAAAGTTTTAATATCAAACAAAGGATTTTATACTGGATCTTGGAAGCAATAGAGAGCCACTGGAGTTTAATGAATGAGGAGGAGGAAATGACAGGGTCAGACCTGTGCTTTAGGAAAATCACTGTGATAGCTGAGTGGAAGGTTGATGAGAGAGAAGAGATAGGGAAATCAATTAAATGGCTACTGAAATAGTCTAGTCGAGGGGGATGAGTGCCTGAACTACAGCTATTGGCTATGTGAGTAGAGAAAGGGAATATATACATGAAATGTTGTGAAGGTAGAAATGATAAAATTTGTTATTGGATTGGATATTGGGGATGAGTACAAGAGAGAAGTCAATAATGAGACCAAGGTTGTAAGCCTGGATAAGTGGGAGGATGGTGGTGCTCTTGACAGTAATAGGGATGTTTATAAGGGGGAGGAGTTTGGAGGGAAAAACAAAGGGTTCTGTTTTGAATATGTTTAGTTTAGTTTGAGACGCCTACAGGACATCCAGTTTTAGATGTCCAAAAGACAGTGTGTGATGAGGGAGTAGGCATCTGGAGAGAGTTTAGGTTTGGCATAAAGATCTGGGAATCATCTGCATAGAGATGATAATTGAACCCATGAGAGCTGATGAAATCACTATGCAAGAGAGTATATAGAGAGACAAGGGCCCAGGACAGAGCCTTGGGGAACACCTACAGTTTAGTGGGTATGCGCCGGAAGAAGATTCAGTAAAGATGACTTCAAAGTAGTGGTTGTTGCATGGGTTGAACAAGAACCAGGAGAAAGCAGTGTCATGATAATCTAGAGAGAAAAAATATGAAGAGGGCAATCAACAGTATCATAGTCTTCAGAAAAGTCAAGAAGGATGAGGACTAAGAAAGGCACTTAAGAGATGACTGTTGACTTTGAGGAAACAAGTTTCAGCTAACTGATGAGGTCAGAAGCCAAATTATACAGGGTTTAGAATCAAGTGAGAGAAAAGGAACTGGAGGAATTGGAGAGAGGAGGAAAATTGGAGGAATAGGATGATAGCTAGCAGGGATGGTAGGATTGAATAAGGATTTTTAAAGGTGGGGGAGGCATGAGTATCTTCTAAGCATCAGAGAAAGAACCAGTGGATTTTATTGTGTAATTTCAGTCACATCTGACTCTTCATGACCCCATTTGGGGTTTTATTGGCAGAGTGGTTTGCCATTGCCTTCTCCAGCTCATTTTACAGATGAGGAACTGGGGCAAACAACATTTCGTCAAGTTTCCCCAATGAGGCAAACAGGATTAAGTGACTTGTCCAGGACCACACACTTAATAAGTGTCTGAGAACAGGTTTGAACTCAGGAAGATAAATCTTCCTGACTCTAGGCCCAGCACTCTATTCACTGTGCTACCCAGCTGTTCTAATCAGTAGGCGGAGAGAGACTAAAGATTAGATAGAGAGGTCAATCTGCTAGATAAGGTGAGATGGGACTGTGATCAAGGAAGATTATTAAGGGATTTATTTGCCCTGGAAAACCTTTATGTGAGACATAGGTGAAAGAGGAGATAATGGACGGACAGCTAGGAGGCACAGTGGATAGAGTACTGGCCCTGAAGTCAGGAGGACCTGAGTTCAAATCTGGCCTCAGACCAAACATTTGACACTTACTAGCTGTGTGACCCTGGGCAAGTCACTTAAGCCCAATTGCCTTAAAAAAATAAAGAAGAGGAAATAATGGAAGAATATGTCTGATTGATATGAGAAGAGGGAGCTCCAATTGGATGGCCTCAACTTTTTCAATGAAGCATAAGGTGAAGTCCTCAGCTGAGAGGGTGTAGTTATGGGGTGTTATAGGAGGCTTGGGGAGGGATGCAAAGGTTTGGAATGGCCACTGTGGCGAGTGGGAGAATGAACTGGTCTAGGAGGTATGAAAGGATTGCTTTGCTGCAGGGTGGGTCCAGTTGAGACTACATAATATCAATTTATAGCGGACACAGTGCAGTTTCATTATTTCCTTCAGCTTCATTCAGCAGCCTATGAATAGGAGCAAGGCAGTGAATGGTGGTGGTAATCCAAGGTTGGCATATTATAATGGGCGATAGGAGCTGAATTCAGTTGCATCTTACTCCAAAAGCTGACCTTATATCTATTACACAGTTAGGCTTCTATATATGATAAGTAACATATAAAATGGGATACCTCTGATATACTTGTTGACACTAAATTTACACTAAAGTATATGTGACTGAGGAATCTTGTTGGGAGTGCAATTTTTTTTCTAAAGGAAAGAGAAAGACTTTAGGTACCTGAAAGAGAGAAAAGGTTGTGCAGTAAAAAGGGGCAAAGAAAGGTTGTGGCTAGGTTTGCTAAGTTTTATCAATACAGGACTGAATGTGAAACTCTTATTCTACTTACAGGATCCTGTACTTATTTCAGATGCTGTCTTCAGGATAGGGAATGCTACTTTAATAAGAGCATGCTAAAATAGTTGGTGAATTGACTTGTGGCTCACACTTCACAATTACAGTAATAACTCATATTATGTAGACACATAAAGATGTCAGAAAAGATTGGCTTATTTAGAAAAAATGAATGACAACCTGAAGTTTAATTATTCTTGAATCTTAATAATGAACAGACCAACCTAATTAATTGCATTTTCATAAACACAAAGTAAAAGAACTTTGAATTCATTTTTATTCTTTATGCTGAAAACAAATAATTAAATAGTGGATGCCAATAACCAGAAAAGGTATCATTACTTCTTTTTTAGGCTAGACAGAACAGTAGATTTAAGCCAGAAGACTTGGATTCTACTTCTGGTTTTCCTACTAATATTGAACAAGAGACTTTTACCTCTCTCAGCCTTAAATTCTTCATCTGTAAAATAAGGGAGTTAGAAGAGATAACTTCAGAAGTCTCACCCAGCTTAAAAATTGTCACATTTGGGGCAGCTAGGAGGCACAATGGATAGAGCACTGGCTCTGGAGTCAGGAGGACCTGAGTTCAAATTTGGCCTTAGACACTTAACACTTACTAGCTGTGTGACCTTTGGCAAGTCACCTAGCCAAAAAAAAAAAAGAAAGAAAAAGAAAAGAAAAATTTTGTCACATTTGATATACTAACAAATATGGTACACTTTTTATAAACATTCATCAGTAAGATATCTCAAAAGAGATATCTAATGGAATAATCCAATACATTTAGTAATGGTACAACTTGATGGTATAGTAGAGAGGGGTGAGAATTAGAATTAGCAGAACTAGGTTTGAATCAGTTCCTATATTTACTAGCTATGTGACTATAAATAAGCAAGTCATTTAAACTCTCTCAGCCTCCTCTGTATTATATTATGTCAACTACCTATCAGGATTGTGCTGAGAAAAGTGCCTTATAAATCAGAAAACACCACATAAATATGTTTTAATAATTGTAGTACAGAAAAAAATTAAGAATTGCATGTTAATTTTAAAGATGACTCAAGATATGTTTTCTTCCTTTTGTGTATGAAGGGTAGTGTGTGTGTGTGCTTTACTCACATATACATGTGTGAGAAATAGGTGGCATTCACAAAAACAAATGGAAAATCTACCAGAGTGACCAAATGGGTTTAAAGTCATGGCAATATAATAAAGAAAAAAGGGCCAAATATGTGTGTTTGCAGTTTTCCCTAAACTGAACACCAACTTTTCTAGGGATATATTTTAACTTAGTGCTTGATTAATGCTTCCTTTTTCTAACAGAGTTAAGTTTTGATTAGCTGTGTAGTGACGGAATGTCAGAGCTGTAAGGAGTCTCAGAGGTCATCCCATTCCACCCCTGCCCACACTGAAATCTCCTCAGGATACAGTGGGTTATTAACTCCCCTCTTTCTAGATTCTATGCCTCTCCATTTAGCATAATCTTGCATTTGCTTCCATGACAAATTGCTGACTTACACTTAGTTTTTAGTCCACAAAAACTCCCCAATCATTTTCAGGAGGACTATTTTGCAGCTGGGCAGCTAGATGGATAGAACTCTAGGCCTGGAATCAGGAAGACCTTACTTCAAATGTGGTCTCATATACTAACTGTGTGACCCTGGGCAAGTTACTTAATGCTGTTTGCCTCAGTTTCCTTATCTGCAAAATGAGCTGGAGAAGGAAACTGTAAATCACTCTAGTATCTTTGTCAAGAAAATCCCAAATGGGTCACAAAGAGTTGGACATGACTGAAACAACTGAACAACAAATTTTACAGCCACACTTGCACCCTCCTATACCTGTGAAATTAATTATTTGAACCCAAGGGTCAAATTTTTACATTTGCCCCTATCAAATTTCATATATGAGGTTGAGCCAACAACATTAATTTAAGATCTTCTTGAATTTTCTCATTCGACTTGTTAGTTATCCCTCTCAGTTTTCTATCATCTACAAATTGCTTCAGAAGTGGTTGAAGATACATAGACACACACACACATACATATATATACGTACACACATATATATACACACATATATACATATACACATATGAATGGATACATATAATATAAAAATAGTGAAATTAAATGAAAACTTGAACTTTCATGTGTCCTGGATCGTGATGTTTTCACCACTAAATTCTAACACACTGGTGAAAACTATTTCATGAAAAATAGTTTAAAATTTTTTTTAATCTTCAAATGCTGTCTTTCTAAGTGTGCTTGTAAAAATCCACCTACCTTTTACAAGCCATATGTTATGCTTTCATTTTCAGGTGTAATTTTGGTTCAGTACCAAAAACAGAAGAAAGCCAGTTTTTGGAAACATATATAGCAGAAAATTACAGAATATCTTTCATAGTGAAATCCACAGCAAAATAAAAGGCAAAAAAATAAACTTTCAGTCTAAAAGTAACTTAAATTAAAAAGTGGTATCCTGTATTAAATACAAGAATGTAACTGGAGATTCATAAAGAGCTATCTGTTTCCTTTTAAATGACTTTTTCACTGGATGTACTTACATTGATAGTAATCAAAGGTAGTGACTGTATACATCTAAGGTGGAGAATAATCTCCTATGTACTTTAGCCAGTTTGGGAACTTCCTGAACCAGGCATTATATGCTTGGCCATTATAGTGGTTTACAAGGAAGATTTATATTCAATAGACAATAATTGTAGAAGTCACCAGAGAAACAGATAATGATGGGTGTGTAAACACATGCACACATGCAAATTGTGCATTTAAGCTTCGTGCTCAAAGCCTGACAATTTATGTTTGAACTCTGGGGTTTGATTTTCATGGAAGGAAAAAAAATGGAGAGGTTTTAAAGTACTGTGTTTTTATTTCAACAGGAAACATATTAGAAAAGTGAAAGAATCATATAATTTTAGAGCTGAAAAAGAGCCTTAGAGCTGTTTTAGTCCAATTTTCTATTTTTAATGACAAAGAAATGAGAGCACAGAGAGGTTAAATGACTATCCCAAACTTGCATAACTTATTAATGTAAAAACTGGGATTTTAGAATCAAGGCATCCTGACTCTCAGTTCAGTTCTCTTTCCACCATTTCCCCAGTTGAAACATTTTACTTTACAGTGGTTACACTTGCAACACAAGAAACTGAATTTCAGAAACAGGTAAAATCATGTCTATTTGCAAATTTATAGAAGGTATGGCATGTTTAATTGTATGAAACTATATTGACTTACAAAGTAAAATTAGGAAAAGATACTCAGCTTTTCCAACATATTAAGGAAAACATCTTGAGAAGTATGCAGTGTTTTTGTAACATTAAATCAAATGATTAACAATGCAGGAGGTATATGACAAACATAAAGGATGGGAGAGGTCTGGTTTGTGATAAATGAGATTGAAAAAAAGTGGTTTGGATAAGGAAGAAGACAGGTTCAGATGGGGACCATGAAAGAACTTGGAATCTATCCAGAGAAAGATATAGTAGAGGAAAATCCAGGGTAAAGAAAACAGAGTAATGAAGGGAAGCAAGAAGAAAATATTTTATACAGGAAATTGATCTGAAGGTAGGTTAAATTCACCCCAAATCCAATGTAGCTAGTATATCTGAATGTGGGCTACATTCACTAAGTTTACAACCCTCAGTATCATCCTCAGCTCCTGCTTTTCACTTACCTGCCATATTCACTGCATTGCCAAGTCTTGCCATTTCTATTTTCACCAATTTCTAGTATACAACCACCTTCTCATCCCCATAGCCAAATATCCCACTTCAGCTATTTATCACCTCTCCTGTGGGCTATAGCAATAAGCTCTCTCTATCTCAAAGTTCTCCCAACTCAAATTTACCCCTCATTCAGATGCCAAAATGATTTTCCTAAAGCATAGATCTGAACATCCCCCTCCCCAACTTGATAAATTCCAGTAACTCCCAATTAACCCCAAGACTAAATAGAAAATCATTTGGCATTTAAAACTTTTCATAGGGCCATCCACACTCTTCCAATCTTCCTATAATTTATTCCCCCCTTCCATACATTACACTCCATCTCCCCCAACTCCATGTCTTTTTACCAGCTGTCCCCAATCCTTGGAATGCTCTTTCCCTCCCTGTTCACTGTTGTAACACACACACACACACACACACACACACACACACCCCCACACCCACCCACACCCCTCTGTATGTATATTTGGTTTTGGTTTTGTGCTCAACCTATGATTTATAGGTGTTGGGACTTCTTGGTGGAGAGATTCCATCTAGCAAAGCAGATCAGCAACTGTTTTACACTTATGAGAGTCACCTGGAGGAATTAAGAAATTAAGTATCCAGGGTCAGGCAACTAGTTTTTGTCAAGAGGCAAGACTTTGAAACAGATCTTCTTGACTCGTAACCTTCATTATTTATCTACTATGGCAGGCTTCTTCTGTAATAAGAACAGTCTAACTTGATATATGAAATAAGAGACATCCTGGTACAGTGGACATAGAGCTGGTCTCAGAGTCAGAAAACCTGGATTCAAATCCTGCCTCTAATCCATACTGGCTTTGTGACTCCTTCCTCCCCCCCCCCCCCCGAAGGTGGGCTATGCACAATGAATTCTCTTACTGTATTTCTCAGAAAATGAAACTTTGAATTATTATAATAATTTAAAATACAAATATAGAGTACTCCCAGATTATATAGTCTAATCACAATCTGAAACTAACAAAAGCAATTTCACTGGTACTAACATTTTGCATAAAAAGGAGATACTTGAAATTTGGTTTCCTATGATTTTTTGATCCTACTCACTAAAAATATGATTATAAACTTCAGAGTTGGAAAGCACTTTGGGAACTATTTTGTTCAACCTGATCATTTAACAGAGAAAGTGATGTTAAGGAGGATTTTGGATTTTGTTAAAGGAATATACTCCAATTCCAGAGGTATTAAGATCTCTCATTTTTTAAAAATGTGACAACCTTTTATGTAAACTTTAAAGCTATTAGAGATTAAAACTGGACTAAAAATGTTGAGACACCCTGTATTTTAGGTCATTTACTCATTTAAAGCTTACACTGATATGTGGTATAAGGTGATTATCTAAATCAATTTTCTACCAAACTACTTTTGAGTTTCTCCAGCAGTTCTTTTCAAATACATAGTCCTTTCCTTAGTATTTTGGAAGCTCTAGTTCTTGAACTCATTGAATCACTGTTTTTTTCCTAATCACCAAACCGTTTTGATGACTATTACTCTACAATATAATTTTAATTATAATATGTCAATGCCCACTCCATTCTGACTTTTCTCCTTATTTCCCTTGAAATTCAAGACCTTTTGTTCCTCTAAATGAATTTTATAATTTTTCTTATTCTAAAGATTTCTCCTGCCAATAGTTTGATTGGTACTGTACTATTCTGTAAAATTGATGTAAATAGTATTGCTATTTCTGTTTTATTGTTACAACCTAATTATGAACAATGAATGTCTCTTTCTAAAAATATTCTGAAATAGCATTTCCAAATAATTATCTCAAAAACAAAAACAGTAAAATATCTAAAACCTATTTTTTCTCAATAAAGACATTTCATAATAGAGATATATCACATTTATATTATTCTTCCATTTCATGGTGAGAGGCATTGGGGTGCAGTGGATAGACAGTTGCCTTTAAAGCCAGGAAGACTAGTGTTTTTCAAGCCCTGGCTTTGATGCATTTTGGCTTTGTGACCCTGGACAATTCAATTAACCACAGTACCCTAGGTAATTATATTTTGCTGATGAGGTACTGAACTCTATTGGATAAAGTGTGTATATATATATATATATATATATATGTATATGTATATATAGCCTGGAGTTCACTTACAGTGGAATCACAAGTCTAGTCTTATCATCCCTTCCCAATCTACCGCCACATTGAAAAAACCTCAATTTCCTAACAATGTGAGAAATGAAAAGTGGAAAATATCAAATCATATCCATAGTATAAGGGATAATGAAAAAAAGCAAACAGTAGGATTGGACAAGAAACATTTAAACAGAGAAAATACTCAGAAACATTGTATAAAACCTCTAATGTATTTTGTACCAAGGAACATCTAGATTTTTAAAATATTTGTTGGCTTATATAATTGCATGAATTAAAAGCTGCTTATAAATGTTTATATCTCATTCTATATAAATGCCTGAGGCAGCTGGGTGGTGCAATGGATAAAGCTCTGGACTTGGAGTTAGAAAGACCAGATTTCAAATCTCACCTCAGACACTTGCTAATTCAGTGACCCTGGGCAAACCACTTAAATTGTCTGCCTCAGTTTCTTCATCCATATCATCTGAAATGGGAATAATAATAGCACCTACCTCCTATGGTAGTTATATGGACAAAATGAGATGATATTTGTAAAGCACGGTGTAAATGCTAGCTATTATTTTTATTAATATGACTTTATTTATAAACAAAACAGATTGGCAAAACATTCCATAAGGATTTATTAAATATTTACTATGTGCCAAGCTGGTTAGTTGGTTGCTGTCTTTCGTTCTCGAAGAGGACCAAAATGACATCACTATGCTAGAGTCAAGTTTCACTGTGTCCTACTGAGGCTGATCACACCAATATGAGCTCAGAATGTTCTACCCACAGGTCGGGCACAAATAGTCCATGTGAACATTTGGGGTAGATTCTCTAAATTTGCACATCTTGCATTTCTCTTGAGCTATTTCAATTCTGCTTTGCTTACAGAACCCTGCACCTTCTCTGATGCGAGCATGCCATGCTGGATGGTCCTGTGCCAAAGTCTCCCATGTCACTCAATCAATTCCAAAGTTCTTAAGAGAGACCTTGAGAGTATCCTTGTATCGCTTCTTCTGACCACCATGTGAACGCTTGCCCTGTAGGAGTTCTCCATAAAATAGTCTTTTTGGCAAATGTACGTTTTGCATTAGAACAACATGGCCAGTCCATGTTGTGCTCTCTGAAGTAGAGTTTGAATGCTTGGCAGTTTAGTTCAAGAAAGGACCTCAATGTCTGGTATCTTATCTTGCCAGGCACTGTATTAAGCAAAGAGGAGTCTCTGCTATCCAGTAATTTACATTTCTACAGGAAGGAAAACACTACATCCAAGGCATATAAAAATATGTGGAAGCAGCATGGTCTGGTACAGAAGTGTCAAACACTGGCTACAACACACCCAAGCACAGCCTGAACCAGATTAAAATGTAATTTGGAAATATTTAATGCAATTAATAAAACTATAATAAAGCTTAGATAACTTTAATGTGTTTTTTTTCAGTCAATATGCAACCCACAGGGATCCTAATGTATGATTTCATGATCCTTATTTCTATTTGAGTTTAACAGCATTGGTCTAGAAACCCGAAGTCTTGCTTCTGCCACATACTGGCTTTAGACCTTGGGAAAGTCACTTATCCTCTCAGTGCTCTAGGCAGTTCTTTATGACTATCAACTGCAGAGAAGCTGCTGACCTGTATTGATAGAGGAAGTTTCCTAATCCAAGGAATTCTATATGCGCATGAAATCACAGGTCCAATCCCTATGTTTATAAGTATTGTACAAGAAATCTTCTCCTAATGTTCTTTGGTCCTAATGTCCTAAACCTTTTGTGGGTTTGTGGAGGTGATTTGGGGGCTATGGTGTTAGACTGAAAGCTCTGGCAGGCTTTATTAAGTTGGAAAGACTTTGAGTGCAGAACCTAGATTTGACTGTATTACCAGTTTGACCAGTATAGCTAAGTTTAGAGAGGCTCATCACAAGGCAGGCCACATGGTAATGAAATTTTTGGCCATAGCAATTCTCCAAGACCATCCACTGAGTTGTAGACAATTGTGACCTGCCTTAGTGGAGGGAATGCCAACACTAACAAAACTGATGGTCCAGGATGTACTGAAATGTATAAGATCCAGAGAAGAGCAGACCTGTTCAATGAAAAGTTATTATTCTGAAATGCAATAATTTATCCTCAGTTAACTAAATTCATTTAGTCAAAGACATTCACTATCAAACATTTTATGTTTCACATGATGACTAACAAAAATATCAAGATGTTATCAAGAAGCCAAAGTTATAGTGTTTTTTTTTTGTAGTAGCAAAGAATTAGAAATAAAACAGATGCCCATTATTTGGAGAATGGCTAAACATATGATGGTGCATGTGTGAAATGTGATATTACTGTGCTGTGAACAATGATGACTATGAAGAATACAGAGAAGCATGGGAAAACATGAACTGGTGCCAAGTGAAGTAAGCAGAACCAGAAAACAATATGTACAAAAACTATAACAATGTAAATGAAAATAACAATGATAAAAAGCTGAAGAATTTAAAAGTACAATGACCTCGCTTGGTATTCCAAAGGAGAATTGTAAGAAGGCATTTCCTTTTTTTTTTTCTATGCAGGTGGCTGAGGGCGGAACTATGGGCGTGGAATGTTACTGAAAATGTCAGACATTTTTGATATGTTGGATGGCTTTGCTGAATTCTTTTTAAAGTTATTTTTTGATATAAAGGATGGCTCTCTGGGAGGGAGTGAGGGATGGCAAATGAGAAACAAAAAGAGCCAATAAACATTAAAAATCCCCAAACCTATGTTTTAGCACCATTTGTAATAGCAAAGAATGGAAACCAAGTAGATTTCCATTCCAAGGAGGGAATTAGCCATTCCAATTAGGGAATGGCTAAAACAAATTATGTTATATGAACATGATGGAATAATACTGTGTTGTAAGAAATGATATGGATGAAGAACATAGTAACACACGGGAAGTCACACAAACTGATACAAAGAGTTACATGAACTTAATCAGGAAAAAGTACATTATATCGACAATAAAAATAACTACAGCAAAACCTTAAACTGATTATATTTACATATAAGTGTGTGCATGTATATATTATATATAATGTATGTAT
>NW_020955033.1:39638729-39657819 GCF_900497805.2 Vombatus ursinus | reverse complement strand
GAGAGAGAGAGAGAGAGAGAGAGAGAGAGAGAGAGAAAGAAGGTTTTACCCTGAAGAAGAAATGAAGAAATGTACCTGGCTTCCTTCTTTGCCAAGGTGGGGTCGTATCCTTATGGAATATTACATACACATTTAGATTAAGTTGATATATTGGCTAGTTTTATGGAAATGCCTTTTCTAACTCTTTTTAAATTCTCTGTACAAAGGATGGTTCTCTGGGCACGGCAAAGGAAAGAATATTTTTGGAAATGAAATTGATATAAAAACAAACACTATCAATAAAATAAAGCCAATATTCATCCAGAGAATGAAAAAATCTCTCTTTGGTTGTGGTGGTGAAAAATCTATTGATAGTGAAGGCAAAGCAGCCTAACAATGTCATATAAAGTAAACAATTTAATACCATAGGTTTCAAAAGTGAAGTAGTTATTTCTCCGTAGAAGATGTATTGTCTTTAGGCAATATGACTTGTGGGCCACTATATAATGATATCTAGTCTTCATTGCTTGTTTTGTTTCTCTGATAACTAAAATTTATCTTTATTATAGATCCTTTTCCCTGGGGTAGCATATTGCTGGGCTCCTCCCTTTGATTTGGCCTGACCCATGTGACCCTCCACCCATTTCAGTTCTGCACCACTGCTCTTGCACTATAAATAGTGACAGCTTGCTTTGGCTCCTCTCTTAGTTTACAGAAGCACAAAGAGAAGAACCCCCTCCCCTCCTTCTCCCAAGTGGGTGCACGATGTACGACAAGCTGTGGAGGGCCTGTTTCTGCTTTTACCATTAATTTTCTGGCAGGTCTCATAAAAAAACAACAGCCCTTTCCCTTCTCAGAGTTTTGTTTTGCATGGAGATTCTGAACTACAACATAAATTGTATTCCCATTTTGTGGGTCAAGGAAGGAATTGAATAAGGATCATAATATCCCTTTTTGCAAAGCTGAAGTTCCTGCCAATTTCCTTTACTTTTTGTTTTACTGACAGAAACAGCACACACTTTTACAATGACCCTTGTGAACCACATTTCCTTGTTCATGTTTCTTCATTACATAAATATCATTCCACCTCATTAGCACTTCCCTTATAAAATACTATTTGTAGGAATTTATACAATTCAGTGCTCAGACCCTATCTACAAGTAATCTCGAAGTTTTCATTTTGTAACTTATGTTATAACAAAGTTCTAATGTGTAGAACAGGTTGGTAAAGAATGATACGGTATAAATTGAAAAAAATAAACATCCATGAATCTCATAAATAAAACATAATTTCTAGAAAATAGTCATTAAAATACCTAAATATTTCCAACTACTGACATGTGATGTCACAATAGTTCATATTTGAATAGTGTACAATTTTAGAAGTGTTTTCATATACATTATCTTACTTGATGCTTATAGCTGTGTGAAATAGAGCATGTATTACTGCTTTTAGAAATGAAGAAACTAAGGCTGAAGGAGCTAAGTACCTTGTTCAAGTAGCTTGCTGACCTAATGTTGACCTTGACCCAACTTGTTCAAGCAGGTGGCAAGGTTGAAAGAAGATCCCAGGTCTTCTGATGCCTATATAAAGGCTCTTTCCACTGCATGATGCCATTTTGTATCCCTTATATATTATGGAAACTTTTTTCATCCCCTGATAGAAATTCTATGAGGAGCATGTCTGGCACCATACAGGCTAAGCACAACACAAGAGACTTTAAAGGTACCAAAGGAGCAATTAAAATTCTGTCACTGCTTCAAAGAATAAACAACTTTGACCAACATACAATAGCTACAAAGGAATTTTTCTTTTGCCAAATAAACAATAGAACATGATTTATTAGCTAAAGAGGGGTCATAATTATTACTAATAATGATAATAGCTAACATTTATATAGTATGAAATGAATTTTTTTGGGGAAATGATGATCAAAAAGCACTAAAATTATCTGATATTACAAGACTGAAGACCACACTCATTGCTTAAATTATCATTGGCATTACAGGAGCGTGTATTACTGCATAATTCATGTGTATGATAAATAGTAATTATCCAAGGAATTTTATGTAGGACTGAGCTGCTTCAAAAAACATAAATTAGACCAAGCATTTCTAAAATCATACCCTAAAAACAATTACAAATTGACCCCTGAGCATTTTTCTTCAAATCCGTTTTTTTCTGCCCATCACTGTGCAACATCACAATTGTGCATGGAAACTATTGACTTCTATTATTTCCAGACTGTGCTACTTCTGTAATCAGGATAATCAGGTAAGCATCCCTGATCTGCTGGGCTTGGAGTATGTATGGTGATGAGTCTTGTATTCTGCCTCCTTCCCCCAATGCCCCTTGCTAAGGTGTACATGTACACATGACCTGACGCTCCTGGTTGTTCTCTATAGACCATCACTGAGGTGCTGTGCCAAAGATTATGGTGAATGAGCATGAAGAACCACCCACTCAATAGGCTTAAAAAGAGGAGAAATAATTCTTTCTTTCCCCTATCCCCAACAGTCTTTGAAGGTGAAGGTATTAGTGAGCCAGAAAATTTGGAAGATACTTGATCCTCTTCCTTTGGAGGTTAGGATCTGCCAGGATTTAACCCAGTCCTTGTGAGTCCAGAGTTGGATCCCCCTGGTGGCAAGAGGCACCTCAGTTCCTGGGCTGTGTCTCATATTTACATGTGATTTTGATTTTTTTCTTTTTATTTCATCATGGTATATATTCATTAACCATTCTAAGAATAATGTCACTATACACTAAAGTATTCTTATATTCACATCTGTCACACACAAAGAATCACAGAACTTCAGTGTCGGAAGAATCTAAGAGATGATAAAATTCAACTGATATAGAACAAGAATCCTCTTAAAGTAAAGTCAACCACAAGTCAAGTAAACAAGCATTTATTTAGCTTCTACTATATGCTACGTAGAGGTAGCTAGGTGGATAAAGCCCTAGGTCTGGAGTCAGGAAGAGCTAAGTTCAAGTCCAGCCTCAGATACTAGCTATGTGACCCTGGGCGAGTCACTTAACCAGTTTTCTTAACTACTGGAGAAAGAAATGGCAAACCATTCCAGTATCTTTGCCAAGAAAACACTAGGTACAGCATTGGTGTACTGTGGTCCACAGGGTCACAAAGAGTTGGACACAACGGAATGACTGAACAACAACAACAACAACAACAACAACAATGTGCTACATGTTGTACCAACCACTAGGGATAAACAGGCAAAAATAGTCCCTGATCTCAAGGAATTCACCATCTAATGGGGGAGACAACATGCAAACAAATATGTATAATCAAGATATATGCAGGATACATTGACGATAATTTAAGAGGGAAGGCACTAGTATTAATGGGGATCAGGAAAGGCTTCTTGCAGGTGGGATTTTAGGTGAGAGTTGAAGGAAGTGAGGGAAGTCAGGAGAGAGAGATGAGAGTGAGGCAAGGGGGGCAGCCAGTGAAAATGCATGGAGTGAGGGGATGGAATGTTTTATGGCAGAAAAGAGGCACTGGAAGTCAGAGGCACTGGATCATCAACTACATGGAAGGGAGCAAGGCATTAAGATTGGAAAGAAAGGGGGGGAGGTCACAAATGGTTGTAAAAGCCAAACAAAGTATTTTATATTTGATATTGGAGGCAATAAGGAGACAGTGGAGTTTATTGAATAGGGTAGTGACATGGTCAGACCTGTGTTTTAGGAAGAACACTTTGATAGCTAAGGTGAAGATAGATTAGAGTGAGGAGAAATGACACAGAAGGCTACTGCAAAAGCTCAGGTATGAGGGGATGAAGCCTTTACTTGAAGAGCTCCAGGGAATGGGAATCTACTACCTCCTAAGATTACTTATTTTTCTTTGACAGTTATAATTGTTAGGAAGATTTTTCTTATATCAAACCTAAATCTGCATTTATACAACTTCTATCTAGGGCTATTTATTCCATCTTTTTTTACTTTGAGAAAGTGAAAAAAAGTAATCTCTCTTCTACATGATACTCCTTCAGAAATTTGGAGAGTTAGCTAGATTCCTGTATGTCTTTTCCACTGCTAAATATTTCTAATCCCTTTAAATGATCTTCAAATGGCATGATCTCCAGGGATCTCACTATCCTGGAACCACTTCCCTGGATGCCCTCTAGCTTATCAATATTTTTCCTAAAATATGGCACCCAGAACTGAACTCAATTCTCCAGACTAGGGTAAAGTACATCATAATAATCACCTCCTTAGTCCTGGACAATATTCCTCTTGATACAGCTTATAATGCACACTCTGTACTGGAATAAGCCTCTACTAATGTTTAGCATGTATGGAATTTATTTTTTTGGCGCTGTCAAAGCACACTGTTCCACTGGAATCCACTAGTCACCTCCTAAAAGAAACTCCAGTATGAAAACTTCTATGATATTATACTGAAATTAAGAACTCCCAGGTCAAAGAAATACTGCAAACAGACTGAAAGAAAGAATTCGAGCATCAAGGGGCCATAATTAAGATTACACAAGATTTAGCAGTCATCATTCTAAAGAAGTGGAGAGTTTGGAAAATGATATTCCAGGAGGCAAAAGATCTAGGCCAAGAAAGCCTCATGCAGCAAAACTTAGTATGGGAGGAAGGAAATGGAACTTTAATGAAATAGAGGGCTTCCAAGCATTCCTGATGAAAAGAACAGGGCTGAATAGGAAAGGTGACATGTAAACATAAGAGTCAAGTGAAGCATAAAAAGGCAAACATGAACATTTAATCATAAGGGACTAAATAAGATTAAACTATTTACATTCTTATATGGGAAGATAATACATGTATTTCCTCAGAACTCTTTCATCATTAGGAGTCAGAAAAGGAGTCTAGTTAGACAAGATACCAAGGAGTGATTCTGTGATCTTAATAGAAAGGTGAAAGAGGAATAAACTGGGAGTGGGGAGAGGAGAAGAAGAATGGGGATACATAAATGAAGTTCAAAAGTAGAAGTCTATATAACAAGGAGGTGGGGGAGTGGGTGACGAACCTCATTCTCATCTGAAGTGGTCAAAAGAGGGAAGAATCACATACACACACAGGTGGGAAAAGCATTAAGGGAAAGAGTAGGAGAACAAGGGAGGGCAGATTAAGAGAGGAACAAGTTAGAAGCAAACAAACTCTTAAAGAGGCAGTGGAGAAAAAAAAGAATAAGTATAAGAGAATATGATAGAGTGAAGCACAAATTTAGCAATCATACCTGTGAATATGAATGGGATAAATTCACCCACAAAATGGAAGCAGACAGTAGAATGGATTAGAAACCAGAATCTAACAATATGTTGTTTACAAGAAACACATTTGAAACAAAGCTGAAACAGATTCTATTATGCTTCATTTGAAGTAAAAAGACTAGGTTAGCAAAGTCCAAAAATAATAATTAAAAGAAGTAAATTTGAAAATTACCTTTTTTTAAAGGTATCATAGATAATAAATAAATATCAATACTAAACATATAACAACAAAAGGCACAGTATCTAAATTTTTAATGGAAAAGTTAAATGAGTAACTCAGAAAATAAACAGAAAGCAAAACTATAATAGTGGGAGATCTCAATTTACCCCTCTCAGATCTTGATAAATCTAATAAAAATAAATAAAAAATAAATGAAGAACCTGAATAGAATTTTAGAAAAGTCAGATATGACAGACTTCTGGAGAATCTTGAATGGGAATAGAAAGGAATATATCTATTTCTCAGCTAACCATAGTACCTTCACAAAAATTAACTATATATTAAGGCATTAAAAACCTCACAAACAACTATATAAAAGCAGAAATATTAAATACATCTTTTGCTGACCATAATGAAATAAAATTATATTCAGTAAAAGACCTCTGAATCAAAGATTAAAATGAATTAAATGATTAAAAATTAAATAATAATTCTAAAGAATGGGTGGGTGAAAGAACAAATAAATAATTTCATCAAACATAATGACAACAGTAAGACAACATACCAAATTTGGGGGGTTCAGCCAAAGCAATACTGAGGGGAAAATTTATACCTCTAGACACTTACATTAATAAAAGACCAGATCAATGAATTGTGCATGTAACTAAAAAAAAAATCAACAAATTAAAAACCAATTAAATACCAAAATAGAAATCCTGAAAATCAAAGAAGAGATTAACAAGAGTTAAAGAAAAAAATTCATTTAATTAATAACCAGAACAAACTAAGAGTTGGTTTAAAAAAAAAACTTCAATAAAATAGATAAGCCATTAACTAACTTGATTTAAATAAATGAAAGAAGAAAACCAAATTACCAGCTTCAAAAATGAAAAAGGTGAATTCATAACCAGTGAAGAAGGTACAAAAGCAATGATTAAGGACTATATCACCCAAATATATGTCTATAAGACTGACCATCTAAGTGAAATGGATAAATATTTATAAAAATATAAATTGTCCATAAATTGACCATCTAAGTGAAATGGAAAAATATTTATAAAAATATAAATTGTCCAACAGGAAATAGAGGACTTAAATAAACCTATTTTAGAAAAGGAAATTGAACAAGACATAATTGAACTTCCAAAGAAAAAGATGGTAGAACTTGATAGATTTACAAGACATACAAAACATTTAAAGAAAAATTAATTTTAATACAACATAAACACTTCGAAATATTTTGAAAAGAAAAGGTCCTACCAAATTCCTTCTGTAACACAAATATGACAATTAAACCGCAGAGAGTCAAAGCAGAGAGAGAGAATTGTAGAACAATATCCCTAATGCATAGATTAAAAAAAGTTAAATAAACATAGCAAGGAGTCTATAGTAGTATCTCACAAAGATTATACGCTATGATATGGCTGAATTTGTACCAGGAATTCAGTGCTTGTTTAATATTAGTAAAACTATAAACATAATTAACCTTAGTAATAACAAAAACAACAAAAAATTATATGACTATATCAACAGATGCAGAAGCTTTTGACAAGATACAATACTCATTCACATTAAAAAAATAAAAACAACTCCAAAACACAATAAAGCAAAATGGAACTTTCTTTGAGATGATCTAAAACCAAGACCCAGCATTATCTGTATTAGGGAAATACTAGAGGTCTTTCCAATTTTGAGCAAATAAGTCATTTATTATAAATACCCAAATTAACTACAAAGGACATATGAAGGAAGACACTATCTGCATCCAGAGAAAGAACTGATAAGTAGAAGGATGTATAGAATGATTTTATGTATGCAAACATATTTGTGTCTATTGGTAGCCATCTCCAGCATGGAGGAGAGGGAAACAATTTGCATAGCTTTATTATATATTTAAAAGAAATAGCAAGTTGTACATAACAGATTTGCAGCTTCATGTGCAATCATTTTTAAATTATACTATGTGATGGAAATACGTGTTTTATTCCATAAATTAGAAATAAAATAAAATTAAAAAAAAAAGATCAAGGGTAAAGCAGTGATGTCTATTATTGCAATTACTAACCAATTTAATCCAAGAAATACTAGTTATAGCAATAGACAAGCAAAATAAATTGAAAGAACAAGCCTAATGAAAGAGGAAACAAAACTATCATTTTTTTTGCACATGATATGAACCCTAGAGTGACAGCTAAGAAACTAATTGAAAAAATTACCATCTTAAGCAAAGTTGCAGGTTATAAAATAAACCCACACTAATCATTAGTATTTCTGTATATTACCAACAAAATACAGCAGGGAGAGAAAGAAATTACATTTAAAATAACTACACAGAATATAAAATATTTGAGTCTAGCTATCAAAACGCACACAGGAATTAAATGAACACAATAACAAAACACTTTTTTTTGGTAAGTAGTATTTTATATTTTCCAATTATATGTAAAGTTATCAACATTCATTTTTGATAATTATATATATATATAGATATATATATTTCAAATTCCAAATTTTTCTCCCTTCCTTCTTTCCTTCCCTCTCCCCAAAACGGCAACAATCTGATACAGGTTATATATGTGCAATCATTGCTCTGTCACTTCCAGTTGGAAGAACTGGATGTGAATCTCTGGTTTGCCACTTGCTAGATGTCCAACTCTGGGCAAGTTGCTTAACTAGGTTAGGCTACTTATTATATGTGTAACCTTGGACAAATCACATCACCTCTTAAACTTCAATTTCCTCATCTGTAAGATGACGGGGTTAGGCTACAAGGCTGCTAAGGTTATGTTTAGCTGTACATAGAGAGAAGCTAATGACTCTGCATAGCTCTGCCTCAACTGGAGAAGAAGGCTACCTCTTCTTTTGTGACTACAGTACAGGAGTAGAGTAGGTGATGATACTAGAAAGTATTGAGGAATAGAGGAGGGAGTATACTTTTCAATGTCTCAATCTTCTTTGTCAAGTACTAAGTTATCTGATATGGGCACGAGTTTGTGAGTGTTGGGGATGATACTGGGGATTTGAAGTAAGAATAAAAGGTTTGGGGACAGCTAAGAGGTGCAGTGGCTAGAGCACCAGGGCTGGAGTCTGGAGGACTTGAGTTCAAATCCGACTTGACACTAGCTATGTAACCCCGGGCAAGTTACTTTAACCCCATTGCCTAGCCAAAAAAAAAAAAGTATGGATGTAACTGTGGAGAATGAGATAGGGAGTTTTTATGAACAGAATAAAAGGCTTTTAGAGCAGAAGTGAGGATCCGATTGACATTGTACGAACAAAAGTTTGTAAGAAACTTTTTTCTTGTGAAAAAAGTTTGTAAAAAGCAGATGAAATTGGCTTAACTTCACAAATCTCTATTAATGTTTAGCTATAAGTATAGGTAGAAAATGATGGTGGAGGCTTCCCAGAAATGAGAATTAGTGGGTCCATAACAGTGAAAAGTGTGAAGGGCAAAGGATCTTGGGATAATGACTAGTGAAATATAAAATGGAAGATCATAGGGGTGAAGGTCATCAAAATTGGATACGTATGTAAGTTAATCTAGTATGGGATGATACACAAGAGAATAAGAACAGGTCAAAGAATGAGAGGTCAAGTAAAGGGAAAGAAAAGGAAAGTGGTAGAAGGATATGACACATACTACATCATTCATAAAATAAAAATATGTTAATCACAATGTCATAAAGCTTTTAAGGTATTTTGTGACTATCTATCTATGTGTATCGCCCAGATAATAAGAGCAACACATTTTAGAAAGTTCAGACACCAACAAGGAACAGAACAGGTAACTGTATTAAATACTATTAAAATTTAATCCAGGAGGTTTTATTATTTTTAAAGGATTTTGGAGTTAAAAGGTCTAGAGCAGGAGTTGGGAAAGTATGGTCCACCATCTCTTTTTGTATGATCCATGGGCAAAAGATGGTTTTCACATTTACTTTGCTGACCCCTGTTCTAGCATATAAATATACATGTTGCTAAGTGTATTTTATGTATTTTTACCAATTATGCATTTTCTTTGATGCTTTCTATTCTGTTCAAATGAAAGTTTAACAGAATGATTAAAAGAACAACTGCTGAACAATTCAGAGGAATGATCATTCCAGGTTCTTTTAACTTTATTCTATAAAATACACAGTAGGATTTCAAAGCATTTTCATATACTAAAGTTTAAGCTATCTGTGAAATTGATTTGATATAAAAACTAACTGGTCCTTATGCCTACTCTAATTTTAATGATCAGTTGCCTTTTCTAAAAGAAGTACACATTAACTTAGCTAATAGTAGTCTATTCTATTGAAAACAATTTACACTTTGCAGGCCAGGTATATAACTGTTATTGAAAAATACTTTATTTTCTTACATTCCCAAAAGCATCAATGCAGTTAAATGATTTACATCTTTCACCCAAATGAATACACTGTGAAATTGTTCTTCCGTAACAGGAAATATAGTGTGTATATAAGACCACCGACGCTTTCTAAGTAGATTAAATCTATAAGAGTATGGTTTAGCACTACAATCTCCTCTATAGCCCACCAACTTGTGACAGATGATATAGTTTTTTTTCTCTGCCCTCTTTCTTGTAGCTTTTAAAAACTGGTACTACATTTTATATACTATGAAATCTTGTTCTATGTCTCTGTCAAAAGAGGTTGATAATACTTGTTTTGCCCTTTCCCAGTGTTATTTTAGAGATAAAATGAAATAGTATATATGGTAGTACTTTGTAAAGTATGATGTACCATAAAAATTGATGGTGTTATTAGATTATGTCTATCATAGGGACTATGCATACAGTAGACTTCAAAATATTTGCTGAATTGTATTTGTCTGAGTTAAATTTTAATCTTATAGGATGAATTTAGAACCATCAGAGTATACTCCTTTATGACACAGAAAAATGTCTTAATTAGCTAACGTATAAGGCTTTTGTTTTATATTTCATCAAAGACCCTAAGAAATCCTGCTAGTCAAAGCAAAAATCATTCCTTACCCACTTGGATAAATAGTGACAACTGCAAATGCAAGAATTGGTGAGGAGACTGAAGGTAGGCACTGCGTGGTTCCATGCCTAGGGACACATTCTCTAGGTCTTGGTCTAAGCAGGCTGTTGGGAATGTTAGTGATAACTACTAGATTCATCCTCCACTCCATGCTTACACCACATATCCAATTAACTGTCAAATACTGTCATTTCCATCTCCATAACATCTCTTGTACACATCCTCTCCTCTCTACTCATCTAGTCACTCCTCAAGTTCAAGCTCTTATCACCTCTCTCCTGGACTACTGACATAGCTTACTCAGTCTCCCTGCTTAAAGTCTCTTTACATTAGAATCCATCTTCTATACAGCTGCCAAAATGATTTTCCTAAACTGTAGGTCTGGCCATATCACTACCAATTCAACAAATTCCTCTGGCTTCTTGTTACCTCTAGCGACTAAGATAACTGTTCTGTTTGGCCTTTAAATCTCTTCACAACCTGGTCCCTGCCTACCTTTTTAGTTTTCTTGCACAATACTCCTATCTACCCACTGTATGATATAGCCATACTGGCTATTCTTTGTCTCCCACCCCCGCCCCCATGACCCTTTATCTTGCAAATCTGTGCCTTTGCACTGACTATCTCCCTTATTTTGAACGTACTCCCTCCTAACATTTTCCTAGGGGAATTTCTGGTTTTCTTTAAGATTCAACTCTAAAGCCACCTTCTACATGAAGCCTTTCCTAGCCCCCTTGCCTCCCAGATGCTAATATATTGCATCCTTAAACTACCTTATATTTATTTTGTCAATGTAACATAAATGCTTATAGATGTGCATGCTGTCTCCCTCATTAGAATGTAAGCTTCTTGAGGGCAAGATCTATTTAATTTTTATCATTATATTTTTACTTCTTAGTAGAGTGTCTGGCACACGGTAAGTACTTAATAGCATCAGACAGCATGGAGTCAGGAAGATTTGGGTTTAAATCTTGCCTCAGATATTTACAGACTATGTGACCCTGGGCAAGTCATAACCTCTCTGGCCCTCAGTTTCTTCATCTATAAAATGAGAAGGTTGACCTCCTCAATGCCTCTAAGGTGTCTTCTAGCTCTAAATTTATGATCTCATAATTCTACAGGAAATACTTATTGATATTTTAATATAAGACAATTTGAGGAGGGAGCTAACATAAATAATTAGGGAATAAAAATAAGAATTCTTGTTGGAGGTAGTGCCTGTGATTTTCTTGCAAGAAGCTAGGCAGTTTAGGAGGTAGAGGTGAAGAAGGAATTTATTTCATACATGAGGGATAGATAGCTTTTGCAAAGGCACAAAAGTGAAAGATGAGATTACAAACTAGAGAATAGCAAGTAGACTGGATGGACTGGAATAAAGAGAGTTTGAAAGGAAGTAGTTTGAAACAAGATGGAAAAGGCAGTTTAGAGCTAGATTGCAAAACATTTTGAATTTGTATTTTATCTTCAAGGCCATAGATAACTACTGGAAGTCCAATCCATCCAGACAAATTTCCCTTAAACTATGCATTTGTATTACTCTTCTGACCAAAAACTTCTGATAACTTCTTACTTCATCAAAAACCAACTCCTCATCTGGCCCTCTGTAACTTGGCCCCATTTTATTTATATGCCTTATTTCCTATTACTTCCCAACTAGAACCTTGTATTCCTCAGTCTCATTACCCTGTCCACCAGGAACACAGTGTATTGTCTTTGTGCTTATAAATTATCTTGCTTTCTTCTTCTTTCTTTCTTCTTTCCTCATTATATCCATCCTTTAAGGACCAGTTCACATCTTACCACTTCCTGGAAGTCTTCCTTGACGATTTCAGCCCATAATGACCTCTCCTCTCTTGAAACTTCTATGACATATATAGTCTGTTACACATGATTAAACTAATTATAAACTGTTTCATGTCACTTGATAATTATGCTTTAATCTTGCTCTCCCAAATAAACTGTGAGTTCTTCAAGAACATGGGCCATGACATACAATTCTAGATCTCTAAGAGCAGTGTTTCCCACACTAGGACTCTTTATGATTCTTTTTCTTTTAAACCTGTTTGCAAAACTATTACTAACAAATGTTCCTTCTAATGTTGTATAAACTTTAAAAATTTGATTCTTCATCCAACAACTACAAACTTAAAAAATTGACTCTTCATTCAACAACAAACAATGCAGAAACCTTTACCAAGAGAGAATTAAACATCTTATGGTAGCCCCAGCAGAGAATTTAGACATAAACAAAGTCCTAGAGTAGCTACCACTATGCTTAGCAACTGTCCTGTGCACATAGTAGATGTTTAATAAATATTTCTGATGAACAGACCTCAAATGCAGGGATGGAGAAGAATAAAGTAATTCAGATAAGGTATAAGGAATCACTTTCCTTTCCCAATCCCTTTCATCTTTCTAGTAAAATCTTATGATTTTGGATATAACATTGTGTTCTTTTATTCCACAAACATTTAGATTTGCTGCTATTTTAAGATTTGTAATAGACAAAATGACCTACTTTTGTTTGTTTTTTTCTGTATACAAAGCAAGAGGAATAATGTGTACATTAGTAAATTGCAACTTTGAATGAAATAATTTAAATTGTATTTAAATATTTCAGAAAAAACTTTTTAAAAATAATTGAACAAGTATTTATTAAGATCATTTGTTGTAACTTTTTTTTCTACCCTGGCTATATCCCTGATAGACAGAATTAGAATCACTCATTCTCCAACTTGGAAGGCAGTTATGGTCATCTTGTTCAATCTGAAACTGCAAAAATTCTCCTTGCTCTCCTAACACCATGTCTGACAAATAATTATTCAGCCTTTGCTTGAAGACATCCAATCTAAGACAGCCCACTGCCTTTTGAGGCAAAACATTCTATTTAAAAAAAATATTTACAGAAAAAACTTCAAATATCTTATCCAATCTTGAATTTCTTTGCTTTTGGTGGAGAGTTACATGCTTGAAGTGGTAGTAACAGGTGTGAGGCAGGGTGGTTTATGGTGTGATTTGAATAATTCATTCTGAAAATTTTATTTGAATAATTGTCCCCAAAATTGGAGGTTAGAACCTTGGGTGATGTATTATTCAGATGGGCAATGTAGTATTTTTTTATGGCTAATACTCACTTTATCCTTCCATCTCAGATAACTATCATCCTATATTTCTTCTGCCCTTTGTAGCTAAACTCCTTGAAAAGGCCATCTATTATAAATAACTCCACTTTCTCTCCTCCCACTCTCTTCTTAGCCCCTTACAATCTGGCCTCTGACCTCATCATTCCACTGTAACTGCTCTTTTCAAAGCTATCAATGATGGCTTACTTGCAAAATCCAATGGCCTTTTCTCAATCCTCATTCTCCTTGGCCTCTCTGTAGTCTTTGACACTGTTGATCACCATCTCCTCCTTGATACTCTTTTTTCCCTCTGTTTTCAGGACGCTACTCTCTCCTAGTTTTCTTTTTACTAATCTGACTGCTCCTTCTCTGTTTCCTTTGTTGGATCTTCATCCAGATTACGCCCTCTAATTGTAGGTGTCCCTCAAGGTTCTGTCCTGGGTGTTTTCTCTTCTTCTTTTACACAACTTTACTTCTGAAAGACCTCAGCTTAGACAGGCCATGGTCTTCCACTGCATCTCCAGTTGTCCTGATCTATATCTGGACCCAGATAGCTCTGGAGGAGAAATTGAGGCTGGTGACTTTGCACAGCCCTCCCTCACTCAAATCCAATTCAATTGCAAGTTATGGCATCACCTCCCTGATGTCATGGTCCAACTTGGTGATCTCATCAGTTCCCATGTATTTAATTACCATTTCTATGCTGACAATTCACAAATCAATGTATCCTGCCCAAATCTCTCTGCTGACTTCCAATCTTGAATCTCCTTGCCCTCCATACATCTTGAACTGGATGTTCAGTAGACATCTTACACTCAACATGCCCAAAACAAAAATTCATCATCTTTCCCTCTAAACCAGGGGTGGGGAAGCCATAGCCTCGAGGCCACATGCAGCCTTCTAGGTCCTCGGGTGTAGCCTTCTGACTGACTCCAAGTTTTACAGAACAAATCGTTTTATTAATGGGATTTGTTCTGTGAAGTTTGGATTCAGTCAAAGGGCTACACTTGAGGACCCAGAGGGCCACATGTGGCTTTGAGGCTGCAGGTTCCCCACCCCTGCCTAAACCTTCCCCTCCTTCTACCTTCCCTTCTCTATTACTGTAGATGGCAACACCATCTTCTCAGTCCTTTAGGTTCACAACCTAGGAGTCATCTTCAAATCCTGTCTCTTATATATATATATATATATATATATACATATCTGTTGCCACATATATATATGTATATATATATATCTGTTGCCATATATATATATATATATGTATATATAATCCCATATATAATCTGTTGCCAAAGCCTGTTGATTTCACTTTTGCAACATCTCTTGAATATGCCCCCTTCTCTCTTCTGACACTGCCACCACTATAGTGTAGGTCCTCATTATCTCATGCTGGGACTACTGCAGTAAGCAGCTAGTGGGTTTCCCTGCTTCAAGTCTCTCCCCAACCCATCTATCCTCCATTTAGTTACTAAAGTGATTTTTCTAAAGTGCAGGTCCATTCATATCACTCCCCAATTTAATAAACTCCAGGGACACTAGACTCCTGGCTGTTCCATGAATATGACAATCTATTTCTTGGCTCTGGGTATTTTCTCCAGCTATTCTCCATGCCTAGAATGCTCTCTACCCTCAACTCCACCTGCTAATGACTTCCCTGGTTTTCTTTAAGTCCCAACAAAAATCCCATCTTTTACAGCAAGCTTTGCCAACCCTTCTTAATTCTAGTGCCTTCCCTCTGTTAATTATTTCCTATTTATTCTTCATATAACTTTGCATATGGCTTTGCATATTTTTTGTTTATATTTTTGTATATATTTGTTTGCATGTTGTCTTCCCCGTTGGACTGTTTAAGTTCCTTGAGGGCAGGGACTGTTTTTTGCCTCTTTTTGTATCCCCAGTGCTTAACACAGTACCTGACACATAGTAGGAGCTTAATAATGTTTATTAGTTGATTGACTGAAAACTTTGATCTCCATTCTTAGATTTTTCTATATATCAAATAGTTCTAATTAATATTCTATTTATGATCTGTATCTTTGTCTAGTTTACCTGTATCCATGAAACTAGGGGAAATGTCAGAAGGGAAATCAAGAATTAAGGCTAATCTTAAGAAACAAGGAAGTCAATTTACTGAATACCTACTAGACTAGGCTCCGTGGAGATTTAGAAAGAAAAAAAGATAAGATCACTGATCTAAGACTAGAACCTTACTATTAATGGGGAGAAGATGAACACAAGCAAATTCTATCAAATTTGATGTGAGCAGAAATTCATCTGCTTGCCAATGGCAGTACAACAATTTAATTAAATCCACAGCTGGACTCATGCTCTACTCTCACCAAATCCATGTTGAAGCCAAAGGATGAAATGAAAAAGGTAGAAATTCTTCCACCTTTCAACTGATGGGAGAAGTTACGGAAATTGCTTTGGAGATCTCAATATCCATATGGGTTTAATACATTCATCTCGCTAACCTTTAACATGACTAATACTGGAACTTTTCTTTCACAGGTTTCAGATAATTTTAGAAGAGATGGAAAATGTAAAGGTATGGTCATACCACCTCTTATCACTGCCATTTCTCTCTCTCTCTCTCTCTTTCTCTCTCTCATATATATATATATATATTTGTATTTTATATAACTAGGTCCCAGTCCCATGAATTTGTAACATTATTTGGCCTTGAACCACATATTTACATTGTAATGGAACCAAGGACCACATTTTACATTATTGTAACCTCAAATAGTAAGAATTCAAATACATGTGAACACTTCATTGTGTTTATTATTCACACTAATATTGAACCAAGTGTTTCCAACACCGAGCTGACCTCACACATACCATTCTTACTTTGTTCATCCACCATTATCTTTCTTTTTCAAAATTTAGCTCAAAAGACATGTCGTCTAATAAGTCTCTTCTCTCCCACATAATAATAATTATAATATTATTGATAGATTGCATACTTTAAGGTTTACAAATATTATCTAATTTGATCCTCACAACCACTCTGTGATGTAGGTGCTACTATTCTACCACCCCTCTCCATTTTAGATTTAGGAAACTGTGACAGACAGAAGTTAAATGACATGTCCAGTATCACATATCTATTAAGTGTCTGAGACCACATCTGAACACAGGTCATCCTGACTCCAGGTCTGACACTGTGCCACATGGCTGCCTAGTTGCCACCTAAGCTAATTTGTCACTATCACAAATCACTAGGATTTAAACAAGTATACTTTGTTTTCCTAAATAGATATGTTCCTGGAAAAGTTCTTTGTTAATGAAAATGTTTAAAGTTGAATCAAGTTTTAAATATAATAGAGCACAGATTCTTAACCTGTTTGTGTCACTTCCTCAGTCTGAACACTGTGTTCATTATTGCTGCACCTGGACTGCACTTTGGCAGTCTGGGGAAGCCTATGGACCCCTCTGAATAATATTTTTAAATGCATAAAATAAAATACATAGGGTTACAAAAGAAAATGATTATATTGAAATACAGTTATCATAATTAAAAAAAAGGCATGGACCCCAGGTTAAGAACCTTTGCACTAGATAAATTTGTTATTTAGAGAAATATTAATGTGAATATTTTTTTTAAAAAGCAAATATAGCTCCCCTAATTTATCTTTAATACATTGACGTTTGTTTAAACTGTGGTATGCCACCAAAATCCCTGGCCAGCTATAGTTTATTATAACTAAATGATCTTTCATTTTGAAAAATGTTCCTATATTAGTGCTTTTTTTTGTGTTTATCTTCTCTCCCTTAATAGTAATATTTCCTCAAGGTCAGTGACCTTGTCTTCTTCCTCTGAGTCCCCACGAAGTCTAACAGTGTCTGTGGTGGCAGGGAAAGGAGTAAGGAGGTTTTAAAACACTTTTGGCTGTTGTTCTCTACCCTTTCCCACTTTTGCACCTCCTGGCCTTCGTTTTACAGGTAGTATTCTTCAGCTTCTCCTCACCCAAGATCCTCACATCTAGATTCTGAGATACACAGTGTAGGAGAATCATGAGTCGTGGGGTTCCTCTGAAATGGAGATGAATTTCGTCTTAGCGTTTTTTTGTGTGCACTCAAAGAATCAGATTAAGGCCTGATGTGGCCTTTAGCATCTCCTCACCAGATACAGTAGACAAGAGCTCTGGACTTGGGATTAGGAAGACCTATGTCAGCTTATGACCCTGCATAAGTAACTAAACCTCTTAAGTTTCCTTGTGTCTAAAATAGGGGGTGATAATAGCACCTTCCTTGTTGTAATGATCAAACAAAGTAATATATACATACATATATATGTATGTATGAATATAGACTTGTAAATCTTAAAGCACTAGAATGATGCTTTATTATTTATTATTACTTTATTATTACTATCCTTTAAGTCAAGGGAAGTCTCAGTGGAATCAGGAGAGCTGAAGACGGAGGGTTGGGGAGGGGGAATCTTCCATCTTTCTGTCACACTACGAGTAAAAATCTGTGGTTAAGGTCTGCCATCTACAGATAGGGGAAGAACAAACATTTATTAAGCACCTAACTATGTGCCAGGCATAGTGCTAAGAACTTTATATTTACAATAGAAGGCAGCATATGCTAAATAACAAGAAAATCACACAAAGTATAAATGATATAGAATTGTTTGCTCTTCAATCCTTTCTACCTCTAAGTAACTCTTGACCCTGTTGTTTCTCTTGAACCCTTTAAATGACATTAATTACAAAAGTGTCACTTACTTTGGCATCTCCCTACCTCAACCTCCCCTCCCCCCAATGTTTTCTTCTTTCTTCTGGCACTTGTTTTCTCCTTTCTTCATTTTAGCATTACTATTCACTCAAAACACTGGAATTTGGGAGCTTTTTTCTTCCCCTTGAATGTACTTTTTTTTTTTTTTGGTGGGAAGGATAAGAGCATCTGTGAACTAAAGCTTGCCTTTCAAATATAGTAGACAATTATAGTTAATTCAATTCAACAGGCATATATTAAGTGCTTACTCTGTACATGGCACAAGGGACATATAAAACAAATAAAGGGACAAGCAGTCCTCTTGTAAGATTATAATCGCAAGAGAAGATGCCAGCCTGTATTGGTAGGGGTCATTTTCTTGATTAGTTTTTTATACCAGTGAAATCACAGCTCTAGTCTCTATATTTTCTCCATGAAATCTTGGAAGATAGGAGAACTTCACAGGGTTTCTTGACATGTTGGAGTTTAGGGGCCCTCTGCATCATTCACGATACTTCAGAATCATGAGGTAGGTCCTATTTAAGAATCCAAGTTACTGAATGTAATGGAATACTATTGTGCTATAAGAAATGATGAACAGGCTGACTTCAGAAAAACCTGGAAAGACTTGTATGGTCTGATGCTGAGTGAAGTGAGCAGACCCAAGAGAACGTCCTACACAATAATAGCCATGTTGTGTGATGACTAATATTGATAAACTTAACCCTTCCTAGCAATACAAGGATCTAAGACATCTCCAAAGGCCTGGTAATGGAAAATGCTATCCACTTCCAAAGAAAGAACTATGGAGTTTGAATGCAGATTGAAGGATA
>NW_020955033.1:39628836-39638624 GCF_900497805.2 Vombatus ursinus | reverse complement strand
GGAAGGGGGAGAAAAATTTTAAACTCAAAAGCATATGGCAGTGATTGTTGATAAATCAAAACAAATTAATTAAAAAAAGAATCCAAGTTACTTATTACAAGTGTATTTTGAAATATGTTTCTTGAAATCACCTGGAATCTAGAGGAATATGAAACCTCCCACTTTTACTAGACCAGGGGTTCTTAACCTTTTTTGTATCATGTATTCCTTTGGCGGTTTGGTGAAACCTTTGGATTCCTCAGAAATAATTCTTTAAATGAACAAATAGTATGAAGAAGACTAATTGTATTGAAATAATATGTAAATTTTCTCTTATCCACCAGACATTGGAGGAGGTTGTTCATGGACCCTGGGTTAATAATTACCAGACCAGATGGATTCCACACTTTGGGTAGGGAATCCATACTTTAACAGTGAATTGGCCTGCCAGTGATTTGAGCTATGGTTCTGTTAAAATATATACACAATTTTACAAAAAACATAGACTATCAGAACCACAAAGTTATAAGAAATGACAAAAGTCAGCTGCTCCTAAAATATATCCCTTGTTGGATGACATCTGATAGACTAGCAATTTTATGGTACTTTCTACTTTGACTTATAAAGCAAAAAGTATGGCACATAAGGAAAGGGAACCATAAGGGCCATTTGTTGAGAGCACCTCCTTCTCCCTCCTCATCTCACATTACTCACATCTCCCATTATCTCCCTTTTCATCCATCTCACATGAAGAGGTGGCCCTTTTATCCGTGTTAAGGCAAACCCATCAATATATACCCTTGATCCCATCCCTTTCCCTCTAGAGATTTCCTCCTTCATCATATCCACTCTGTCTAATCTTCAATCTCTCTCCTATCTACTGACTCCTTCTTCCTTTCTTTTGTCTCAATTCTTCCCACTCTCAGGTCTTCTTGATCCTTTAAAAATAACTCAATTGATAAAACCATTATTGCTCGCTATTATTCTTTATCTACCCCCCTCCTTTCTGATAAGCTCCTTGAAAAAGCTGTCTACACTAGGTACCTCCACTTTCTTTCCTCTCACTCACTTCAAAACCCTTTGCAGTCTGATGAAATAATTCAACTGAAATTGCTTTTTCCAAAGTTATCAATGATCTCTGGATTTTCAAGTCCAATGGCCTTTCCTCAAGCCTCATCCTTCTTGACCTTTCTGTAGCCTTTGTCAGTATTGATTAGCATCTCATCCTGGATATTCTCTCAAGGTTTTTGTGACACTGCTTTCTCCTGCTTTTCTTACCACCTGTCTAAATTTTCTTTATCAGACTTTCATCCAGGTCAGGTCTATTAATTAAGGGTATCTTCCAAAGCTCTGACCTGGGCTTTCTTCTCCCTTTATACCAAAGGTTCTTAACCTTTTATGTGTTAACCCCTTTGGCAATGTGGTTTTAAGCCTATGGATCCATTCTTAGAATAGTACTTTAAAATACATGCAATTAATTATTATAAAAGAAACCAATTATATTGAAATACAGTTATCAAAATGTTAAAAAAAACCCACCCAATTTTAGATCCAAGAGTAAGAACTCCTGGTTCTATATTGTCTTGCTTGCTAATGTCATTAGCTCTCAACAGGTTCTTTTCATCTCTGTGCAGATTCTTCCCAGACATATAAATGCAGCCCTAACCTCTCTTCTGAGTTCCGACCCACATCAACAACTGTCCTCTAACATTTCAAACTGAATGCCCCACAAGCATCTCAATTTCATTATGTCTGAAATAGAACTCATCTTCCTCACCTCAACACCGCATCCTTCAGTCCAACACTTCTCACTTCCCAACTTTCTTAATACTGTAATGGGTACCACTCCTTTCCCAGGCATAGGCTTGTAATATCATTGCTATCTTCAACTTCTTGCTCACACTCACCTTGTATATCCAATCTGTTGTTAAGTCTTGTTTCTACCTTCCTAACATCTTTCATGTGTATTTCTTCCTTTCTATTCACATAGCCACCATCTTGATATAGGCTCTTAGTGCCTCTCACCTAAACTCTTTCAACAACCTTTTAATTGACTTCCCTGTCTCAAGTCTCTCCCCATTCCAACCTATGCTCTATTCAGGATGGTTTTTACTAATGTGTAGGTATGACCATGAGCCCTGCCCCTGCCCTAAGCAATAAACTCCAGTGACTTTTTATTACCTCTAGCGTCAAATTTAAACTTTTCTGTGTAGCATTTAAAACCCTTCAAAAACTGGTTCCTTCCTGCCATTCTAGTCTTAACACACTTTACTACATCTATGTAGTTTATAATCAACAATTGGCCTGCCTGCTGTTCTCTGAATACCACATTCTATTACTCAATTCCCTATCTTTTTACTGGCTTTCCCCCCATGGTCTCATCTTTCTCATCTCTGCCTCCTGGCTTCCTTCAAGACTTAGCTCAAATGCCACCTTCTACATTGCTATCATTTCCCCTCTGAGATAATCAATATATATATTATCTATGTACATGGTTATTTGAATGTTGTGTTCTCTGGTAGAATATGAGCTCCTTAAAGGAAGGGACTGTGTTTTTTACCTTTCTTTGTATCTCCAGGGCTTGGCACAGTGCCTGTCACATAAGTGCTTAATAAATGCTTACTTACTAAACAAGTAAGGGTCAAGCAGAAACTAAGAATGAAAATTGCATGCTACTATTTGGTTTTATTTGCAATCAGAGAATTAAAAGACTGTATAAAAATTGGAGTATATTTCTTGTGAAGACAAAATTTATCAAAATCTAACTAGTTAAAAGAGTAGTTTTGCTTCCTAAATATCTCTTAATGATTGTCGTCTGCATCAGTTTATGAGACCCACTTTTTCTTTATGGCTATAATCTCTGTGCCACCAGGGGGCAACTTCAGTATTACTTAATTCATTACCCTATTGACCCTGTTTAGAAAAACCATGTGGTCTACATCTAATAACTTTCTAATACACTTGTTCAGTCTCTGATCTTTTGGAAAAACAGAGTTACCCCAGACTTTTTCTTATAATGTCAATGTCTTAAAACCATGGTACGGAATAACTGATTCATAATGCTGTTACCTTTATACATTTAAATTACTTCTTGACCCTGTGATTTCATTGATTGTAGCTAATTCCTGGTGATGAACCCCTCCCTCCCAATCAACACAGAGCTGCAACTGTTACACAACTTATAGTCTTAGAGAGTTGTCTGGGACTCTAAGAGGTTAAATAACTTGTGCAGAGTCATAAAGCCAGTATATGTCAGAGGGTCTTGAATCAAGATCTTCTGATTATGAAACTGGCTCATGAAGAAACATGCCAGGCTGCCCCCATGGCATGATTTTAGAAAGAGGAAAGATTTGACAAAAGAGTGATTATAACTAGTGGCAGGGTAGATAGAGTGCTAGACGTGGAAAATTGTTCCCAGAAAGACCTCAGTTCAAATTCTGCTTTAGAAATTTACTATCTGGTGGCAGGCCCCAGCCAGCAGGAGGGAAGAGGTGGTGGTGGCAACAGTGGCCAGGGCCTTAGCTAGCCTGAGGGAAGAAGGGAGGGAGGAATGGTGGTGGCGGCTACAAGCGGGAGACCCTGACCATGACTGACTTTAAGATGGGCACCAGGTGACTCAGCTGAGTGGCCGGGAAGACAGAGTACACATTGATAGATGAACAAGCCATCCCACTGGAAGAGAGTTACTCTTTGGAGACAAGAATGGAAGTAGACATTGATGGAAATGGTGCTAAAATATATGCTTATGCCTTTGACAAAAACCATGGAAGGGGATCTGGACATTTAAGGGAGGGATTGTTTCAGGACTTCAGGTGGTACATCTTAATGTAACCGTGGACAATTGACTAGACAGTGCCATGGGGGTAGAGACCCAAAACAGAAGAAATCTCTAGTAAACAAAGGGAACGGAGCAATTCAGCAGCTTCCCACAGATCCTACTGAAGAACGGTTCCCCTTCCAGAATATTACTCGTTATTATAACACTAATGAAGCTGTGGCAGAAGGGAATTCCTACACATACTATGAATGCCATTATCCCCATGCACAACGGCTGAAAAGCAGCTACGTGAATTCAGCGTCTGTGACTGGTGTCAGGTGGTCAGGTACTGTGGTTCTCATTGCAAGCAAAAGGATTGGCCTGCTCACTAGAAACACTGCCAGGAGAAGAAATGAATCCTTCAGCAAAAGTATGAACCAGAGTGACGACTTATCAGTGACATCTCAGCAGGCAGATTTCTGCTTGCACAGGCATCCATGGACTCTTATTTTTGCAAAACAATAGCAGACTGATTATTGAAATTTGAAGCACCCAAGAACCCAATGACACTTGCATAGACCAAGCCACTTTGGGGGCTCCATGTAAGGGGACAGCTTCCTTCCAGAATTACTCTCAAGCGGCGACTCCCATGGAAGCTTTAAGCAGGAAGGCTCTCATTATTTATATGTTACTACGTTCGTAAACTCATGTATAGTTTTTTGGGGGCTAGAGATTACAAACAGAATCATTTACTGCAATCTTTAAATGAGAAACTGTTGGGCCACATGTCGTAGCAAAATCTCATCACCTAGATAGCTGGAAGTCACAACAGCTGAGTCAAGGTCATGGGGAGGGGCTTCTAGCATCAGCAGTTACTTTGGGGAACAGTCTTGGTGTAAGTACTATTTTTGAAACAGCAAAGTAAAGGGTTGGAATATAAAAAGAAATTTACTATCTGTATAACCTTGGTCAAGTAATTTAACCTCTCTCAACCTCAGTTTTTTTTACCTGTAAAATGGGGGCAATAATAGCACCTATCTCACAGGGGAGTTCTGAGAATCAAATGAGATAATCTATGTAAAGCACTTTGTAAACCTCACAATGCTCTACAAATGCTTGCTATTATGTAAAACTGCAAAGTTCTGAGCAACAAACTCTGTTGCTCAGAAAGGTTTGCAATCCACACAACTGAACTGGTTTTAATCGTTTTGAAGTAGATTTTCTTCACTGGTAGTACAATCTTTAGAGGAAAAAATGAAACCAAGATTTTTATGTAAAGAACCCAAATTACTTCCTTTTCGTTATTTTTTTTTAACAAAGGAAAAAGAGGACAAGACAGGTTATTAATAACCCTTATTTCCTGAATTAGGGAGGTTGTTCCCTCCTGTCCCCACCCCCCAAAAAAGATATCAATAGGATTATACGGGGGAACAATACCCTGACAGACACTCGTGCTTCCTTAGTATCTTTCACAGAATGAATTCCAGTACCAGCTTCCAGAATAGATTTCATAGTTTTTTCAATGGCTTTTTAGAATCTGCAGTGTCCTTAGAGATCATCTTGTCCAAACTCCTCATTTTACAGATGAAAAAACAGACTGAATGAACAGCCACAGTTTGTTCAAATCCTCACAGGTAGTATGTGACAGAGCCTTTACTGGAATTCCATCCCTGACATTCCAAATCCAACTCTCTTGACACTATACTATGTGAAGACAAATAGAAAAAAACCATCAACATCACCTTGAAAGAAGGTTATTACCTCTTCTTTCTTGAGATTCTAACAGTGATGTTCTGTAGATAATATATACTTCAAACTATATTTAATAAATATATTTTCTCTTGGAGAGGATAAAGTTAGCAAAGATTAACTTATTTTTGCATTGTTGATTTTTAAAATAGTACTTCTTCTATCATGTTGTGGACTATATTTAGTATTTATCTTCAAAGGACATCCTCTTTCTCTGTCACAAGATAAAATAATCTTAATCTCTGTGATTTTTTAAATGCAATTGCCACAACAAGAATTTTGGAAAAAGTAAATGCTGAACTTAAATTCTCTTCCTTTTGAGAGGGATGGAAAAAGTGATAATATTATAACAAAGAATTGAAATTCTCCATAGGATCTGGTGCTGAGAATGCAAGATGGACATAAGAAAATGCAGTGGAGAAGAAAAAATGTCCCTTGGAATCATCTTAAGGTATTTGTTTGAAAGCTATGAATGCCTTCAAAACAAAAATACATTTTCATCTTAATGATTTTTGTTAGTACAATAGTACAGTATTAAGGAGCAATGATGGATCATGTCTAAACTGGACTAAAAAATTGTATTCCAAATGCAATGTGTTGAACTATATGCATTTGTGTGTATATGTGTGTGTGTATATATATATATATATAATGTGTGTATGTATACATATGTATGTATGTATATATGTGTAGGTAAACTCTTAAAAATCTGAGTATCTAAGGAAGTAGGAACAAAACCATTGACTATAAACTTCTACTATGTATTTAGCTTTGCATACTTTTTAACTAATGTTTTACTATTCTACATACAAACACCACATTAACTAATGACTATGTATTAACTTTAATAAACATTAAGTACCTACTATATCTATAAAACATTACTTTAGGCCCTGGGAATAAAAAGAATAAGACACTATTCTTGACCTAAAGGAGTTTATAATTTGATATGGAGGTTAAAATATGTACACTAGAAACTTAGTATTCTGACAATGAAATTCAAGATTCGAGAGAACCGAAATGGAGGAATTAAGAATCAAAGAATTTCAGAGTTGGAAGTGACCTTAGATCATCAAGTCCATTCCCCCAAATTTTGCAGATGGTGAAATGGAGTCACAGAAAGGTAAATGATTTGCCTGAGGTCATACAACTGTATTAAAGACAGGGCAAGAACTAGAACACATTGGAAGACTGAGAAAATGAACTATAAGGTCCCCTAGATCTTTCCTTCTCTGAAATTCTAAAATTCTGAGTCCTAACTTTGCCATTTACCTTTTATGAAGGTAAACTATAAGAGGTTCAAGAAACTATTAAGTATGATTTAAATTAATTTTTTTTTTTTTACTAAGATCTGTGATTTCCTAGTTGTAAGGAGCTCCTGTTGAGGGAATTGCCCCTACCAATGAAAATCAGCAATGGTTCTTCAATTTATAGTTTCAGAAAGGTACCTAATAAGTTGTCCAGGGTCACAAAGCCAGCATAAGTCAGAGATTGGACTTAATACGTAGAATATAATGGAAAAAAGGAGAAAGAATACAGAATAGGATTCCAAGACACACTAAAAAACCAACTTCTGCTTTGAATTTTTTTTGTCAATTCTTCATTCTTGGCCCCAAATCCTACTCAGAATTGCATTGCTTTGTTACGTTTTCTTGTTTTTCATCCTCCTTAGAAGCAAAGAAATTAGAGAAAGATGACTTATTCAAAATATTGTTCTTATATACCCCAAAACAAAGTTAAAGCAGATGGTAGGAAGGGCAAGAAGGACAAGAATCAAGGTAATCAACATGATTGGCTTCTCAATCAGTTACCAGATCTTATTTACATCCAGTCATCTTTTTATTCTTCCTGCCACCACCCTTGTATATGCCCATATTGCTAGCTAGCTGGCTAGATGATTTCAAGAGCCTCCTGAAAGATATCTGTGCTTTTTCTTTCTTGCACTAATTACCTGTTTATACCACTGCTAAATTTCTCTTCTTTAAATGTAAATCTGGTCACGTCATTCTTTTCCCAGAGACCTTCCAGTTTATCATGTTTGATGACCCCAATACAAGTGCTATGTTTTTTCCCATTACTGTACCTTTGCTCACTTTGCCCCCTATGCCAAGGATGTTCTTTCTTTCTTTCTCTTTCTTTCTCTCTCTCTCTCTCTTTCTTTCTTTCCTTCTTTCTTTCCTTTTTCCTACCTGTTGAACGCCTATTAATTTTTTTAAGCTCCTGGAACGAAATCCCTCAAATACTTCCTTTTCAAAGAAACCTTAACTAATCACCCAGAAAGTATCCCCTTTCTCCTCTTGTATTTCAAACTGCACTTTGCTCACCCTTTTCTTCTGCACTTAGGTACTACTGTGTATTTATGGTAAAACACTTTGTAAACATTAAAGCACTATATAAATGTTCACTGCTGTTTTTATTGCCAATGTGAGCTCCATGAAAGCAGAGACTACATCTTATCTAAATGATATCTCTTTCCTTGTTCCAGACCTCAGCTTAATGTCATTTAGCCCACAGCAATAACTGTCTCTGGGACCCTGTCCTTGTTGTTACAATAAACAGATGTGCTTCTGTAGTATCTTCAAGTAAAAAAGTCAGGCATGGGTCCCAGCATATGACACAAGAGGGAATTTTCAGTGTTTCACTATGACAACTCATTTTCATGACAGAGGAACATACCCTTAAACAAATTACAAGAGACAGTAAAAGTTTGGTAGAAGAAAGAGAAAATGTTGGTGCTGGCAGTGACAGTCACTGAAAAATGTTTCTTTTCCTGGCCTTGCATCTTTCCCCTCTCCTTTATCGCAAAAGGCTCTTGAGTGGGATAAAGGAGATGTGGGTTCTAATCCTCACATTATCACTTTCTTGTACAAGCCTTGATAATTCAGTTCATCTCTTTGATGGTCAGTCTTCTCATCTTAGATATTGTTTTCCTCAAAGATTCCAAGCTCTTGAAGGGAGGGGCTATGTTTCTTTGATTTGTATCCCTAGAGCTTGGCACATAGCAAGCTGTTAATAAATGCAGTATGGTACGGTATAAATGTATAAAATACCAGACACTGAAGTGTATGAAGAGTGTTAGAAAGGAACTACCATGGAAAACGGGAAAAAAGGTAGGTTAGAGTCAGACTTGGAGAAAAATGGTAAACCACTCCAGTATCTTTGCCAAGAAAACCCCAAATGGGGTCATGAAGAGTTGGACACAACTCAAAAATGACTGAACAACAACAATGAGTCAGATTGTGGAATTTCTTACATGTAAAAGTTAATAAGCAAGTAATTTGCATAGTAGGCAACTAGAAACCATTGAAGTTCTTTAACAGCGGAGTGATGTGATTAAATAGGATCATCACCTGGAGTTGGAAGGGATCTTAGAGGCCCTCTGGCTCAAGCCCCTCATTTTATATGTGAGGAAACTGATCCAGGGAGGTTAAGTAATGTGCCCAAGCTTATTCAGGTAATATGTGTCAGAGGTGAGATTTGAACCCAGGTGTTTTGACTCTAGAGCCAGAGCTCTTTCCATTGTGCCATATCCCCACTGTAGCTTGGGTTTTACTGGCTAGATCTCTTTCTCAAACACCAAGCCTGAAACCCAATGTACTAGGGATCTCATGGATTGGATAATAATAGGTCTCTGCCCAAGTACCACTTAATGGTTATTTTTTGGGCCCTCCAGGCTCAGAGTGACTGTAAACAATAACTGTTTCTCTTTTGGCCAACAACCCTGAGGGTCTTCCCATTCAACTTTGATTTATTGATTTATTTATTTATATTAAAGAGTCCATCCCTTGACTCACTCCTTAAAGAGGTCTATTCACTGAATGTTGCCTCACTCAAAGTAAGAACTTGAAAAGACCTTAACTTAAAGGGGCCAAGGTCTCCCACTGTATCCTGGGCCATCTCCAGTTGTCCTGATTGATATCTGGCCACTGGACCCAGATAGCTCTGGAAGACAAAGTGAGGCTGGTGACCTTGAACAGCCCTCCCTCACTCAAATCAAAGTTAATTGCAAGTCATGTCATCATCTCCTTGACGTCATGGTCCTCTTTGAGAATGAAGAACAAACGACATCCCCACTGTACTAGATCGTTGAATTAGGATGATTATTTGACATCAGCATGAAGGATGGAATGGCTAAGAGAGAAACTAGAATGAGACTAATTAAGAGGTTGTTACAGCAATCTAAGACAGCTAAGTGGCACAGTGCACTGAATGCAGGGTCTGGAGTCAAGAATAACTTTCCTGAGTTCAAATCTGGCCTCAGATGCTTACTAGCTGTGTGACCCTAGGCAAGTCACTTAACACT
>NW_020955033.1:39622288-39628788 GCF_900497805.2 Vombatus ursinus | reverse complement strand
GCTTGCCTCAATTTCCTCATATGTAAAATGAGCTGGAGAAGGAAATGGCAAACCACTCTAGAATCTCTGCCAAGAAAACCCCTTTAAATGGGGTCATGAAGAGTTGGATACAACTGAAAATGAGCAACAGCAACATAGTAGTAGTCTAAGTGAGAGGTAATACGGACTTCTAGCCTCTACTGAAATTGCTCTCTCCAAGGTTCCTTAGGAGCTTCTTACCACTAAACCTAATGCCCTTTCTCAGGACTCTTCCCTGACTTCTCCCCAAAATATCTAACGATATGGGCCATCCCCTCCTTCTTGATATACTATTGTCATTTCACTTACATGATACTATACTCATAATTTCCTTTTACCATTTTTACTGTTCCTGCTTCCCTTTCTCTACATTCCATCCATTTCTTATATATGAATGCCCCTCCAATGATGTATCTTTGGACTCCCCCAGCCCCACCCACCACCACCCTTTTCTTACTATGTTCTGTCTCATTGATCTCATCTACTCTCATATCTTTAGTTATTACCTCTATGGATATAATTTCTGAATTTCTACTTCCAGCCTCACACCCTGTCTAGTGCTCTGGTCTTATCCAATTGCCTGCTTGGCACCTCTGCCTGGATCTTCAACTGATGTCTTAAATTCTGCATGTCTAAAACAGAATTAATCCTTCTTCAAAATTTGCCCCAGTCCCTATAACTTTTCTATTTCTCTTGATGATGTACCAAGAACCATATCATGTAGGCTCAAAGTCCATCCCTTGACACTCATATCCAATCAGTAAGAGACCTACCTTTGCAGTCTCTTAAATCCATTCTTTTGGATTCCCTTTTAATCCTATTGCAAACATCTCAATTCAGGTCCAAATACTTTTTCAATGTTGTGAATGTGTCTTAACTTGTTATCATGTATTCAGTTTACTCCTTTTCCAATTCTTCTTTTAGGGGGAAGGGAATAAACAATTATACAGCACTATGTGCTAGGCATTTCTAACTTTACAAATATCATCTCATTTGATCCTCACATCAACCCCGTAAGGTAGGTATTATTATCATATTCATTTTACAGTTGAGGAAACTGAGGGTTAAGTGACTGCCCAGAATCACAAAGTAACTGAGACTAGATTTGAACTCAGATCTTCTGACTAGTAAATGTCTGAGGATAGATTTGAACTCAGGTTTTCTTGACTTCAGCCTCAGCATTCTACATGACACCACTTGTCTTTTAGACTCCCTTGGAAAAAAAATCTTCCTGAGTATCAGAGTGATCATCTCATTACTCTGCTCAAAAACCTCCAATAGCTCTCTAATGCCAACTAAATAAACTACTGACTTCTTGCACTGGCATGGAAGGTCCTGAATAGTCTGACTCCATTCATCTTTTCTAGCCTTTCACTACTCTCATTCATATGTTCCACGGTCCATTCAAAATGGACTTCTCATTATTTTCTTTTCTTACTCTCCTTTTGCTATGTCTTAGTGCAAGTCTTCTGGGATTGCCTAAAGGGAAGAGAACTCTTCCTCAACTTTCTTATAGCAAATCTTCTTTGCACTTACTCCCTTCTACCTTGTATTCCTAGTTATTTGTGTATGTCTTAAAACCTTCTCACATTTGATGACAGATTCTGATGTGGTATCATGGGATCAAAGATTTACAGTTAAAAAGGATCTTATAAGTCAGCTGAACCAACCTTTTCAATGTACATGAAGAAACAGATGTCTAGGAAGATTAAATGATTGACTGAAGGACACACCAGTAGTAAGTGGCAGAGTCCCAATCTGACCAGAAGCACCCATTACTCTCCAAGGAGAGAAGCAGCTTACTGTTGGGGGAAGAGTACTAGATTTGAGCGAGAGGACATGGGCTAAAATCTCAGTTCTGGCACTTACTTGTATAACCTTAGCAAGGCAAAGAATTTAGATCTAGAATCAAAAGGGTTCCTAAAAGTCAATTAATCTAACCTGATCATTTTATAGATGAGTAAATAGAGGCTCAGAGAGATTTTGTCTAAAAGACTATTTTACAGAGAACTCACACAAGTCAGGCTCTCACATGGTGGTCAGAAGAAGTGATACAAGGACACACTCAAGGTCTCTCTGAAGAACTTTGGAACTGATTGTGTGAAATGGGAAATGCTGGCACAGGACTACACAGCATGGTGTGCCTGCATCAAAGAAGGCACTATGCTCTATGAGCGAAGCAGAATTGCAGTAGCTCAAAGGAGTCATGAATTGGACAAATTTAGAGACATCTCCCCACCAAATGTTCATATAGACTGTTTGTGCCCAACTTGTTGTAAAGTGTTCCAAGCTCGTATTAATCTGATCAGCCACAGTCAGACACATTGTACCTTGACTCCAACACAGTCATTTTGGTCCTCTTCAATAATGAAGGAAAACAACCAACCAGCCCACCCAATAGAGGCTCAGGGAGATTAAGTGATTTGAGCAAAGTCACACAAGTAATAAATGTCAGTGGCATATTTGAACCGAGGTCCAGAATTGTAGGCATTGCTTTTTCTTCTGTAGCACCCTACCTCTAGGTCATTTCCATTCTATGAACTCTTTCTTCATCTGTAAAACAAGGCAGGTGAACTAGATGATCTTGGAAACTCTTAGAGGCCTTATTAGTATTGTAAGGTCCCTTCCAACTCTAAATCCCACACTTTTCATTTTTGAGCATATGTTTGTTGAGCTGAATTGAATCTGAACTGAAGGCATGACAAAATAATTTCTCAGGTAATAAGATACCTGAACACAGAGGAAAAAAATGCTTTTTCTTCATCCTGCTAAAATTAATACTAATAATGGAAATTGGTCTAAGTTTGATAGACATTATGGGATAAATACTAAAGTGTTATTCTTACATATAAAGAGATTAATAGTTATCATTTTCATTAATTGTTGATAAAGAGATACTGGCTAAATTATTATTGTATTGTACTGATTATCTATACTTGTCTATGAGAAAAAGCATAGTGTTCACCTTTCTTCTCTACAAAAAGAAGAAATAAAAAAGTATTGATGAAATAAAGATATAGTCAAAACAGGACAAATGTATAGAATTTTTGATCAGGTATACCTTAAGTTAAAATGCCTATTAATATGCAATTTCTTAATTTAAAATTGATTAGAAAGATGGTATCTTGCACACTTGGCATTTATGCTAAGGCATAACAACAGTAATACTAAATCAATGTAAATGGGAAACATTTTCAAGGGGAAGTAAGATACGGCTTCTCTGAGCTTTCAGAACCAAAATTTTTTGGACTTCTACAGCCTTACATGAATACTTTCATTGCCTGGCAAAACCATTTTTGAGCCAAGTAAATAAGAAAAATTCCTAAATAAATAAATATTTCAAAAATTTTCCTTTTCTTATTGCTCAGTTTTAAACTATAAAAATAATCCAGAAAGTAAACCTCTTATTATAAATGAATATTCTTAAGAAAAATATAGTTTGGGAGAACTAAAAAGAGGAAAGAAAACAGTAGAACTGATCTGCTTTAAACACACAAATAATATTTTCTTTTCTGGGCAACATTATTGTTTAGTGTCAAAATTATAAAATTTGATTTTAAAGATTTAGAAAAATAAAGATACTTTCAAGATGTTCTGGCTCACAGCATGATTTACCTTAAGGTCTAGCTTAGAATTCAGAAGTAGTAGAGTCCTGATCCCAGTTGGCCAAAAAGTTCCAAAAAAGTGACTTTTTGAATTCATTGTCTTAGGTTCAGGATGTCACTTGAAATAGGATTAAATTTTATTTTTATTATCCATTAATTTCTAAATCCTACAATTAATCATCTTTTTAAAAAAAAATCAGGGCTCTCCACTCCAGATGAAGTTATTTTAAAACAAAACAACTCAAAATTAGAGTCTAACCTAGGGTTCATGTTAACAGCTAGTATAAACAGAGCCTTGACACACCATTGGAATGTATGACATAGGCTCTCAGCAGAGCTTTGTTTAGATCCTGAAGTTCCAAATAAAAACTGGATATTTTTGTTCCTCAATTTTTCTTTGCTGAAATGATCACTCTACAAACAAACAATGCCAGAACAGTTCATGAATTTTAACAAAAGTAAATCATAGCACAGCACAATCTTTGAAGAATCAAAATAATGATTGACACATAGGCAGAGTGGAAAGATCCAGAGTGAGTGTAAATAGACTGCAGGACATTACCAACAATACCACGCACCCATGAGTGGAAAAGATGTTATACAGAAGCTCTAAGAAAAGTATGGAAGCTAGGTAAGCCCATGCAGTGAGTGTAAATGATAACAGTGGATAGTCATCTAGTACTGCAGTATCAAAGGCCTTAGAAAGATCTCCACATATGCTAAATGGACTCTGATTGAGTATTTATGGGTAGACATCAATGAGTCACATAGGATGAGAAAATGAGAATAGGTTGTGATCTGTGCCTTCAGAGTGAAGTCTTACCTTGATGAGATCATGTCTCCATTGACTGAATTTCTGAATTACATATGACATGCAAAATATCAATCACAAACTTCTTAGGTGACCATACTAAGTTGATCTTTTTTGAAAAGGGCTATTTTTTTTTATTGCTTTGATTTTCTATTAAAAAAAAACACACTTTCAAATTGAGGTGTTGGATTGATGACCTCTGAGATCTCTTTCTAAACTTCCTAAAGCTTAAACTTTGACTTAGTATTAAAACAACAAAAAAATTTTCCTCCTTCAATCAAGGAAATTTATATATAGTATATAAATGTAATCAGTCCCTATTTCACAAATGGAATACTTTTTAAAGTTCATTTATAAATAATTTGAAACATTTTACCATCAAAACAATGTTGTGAATTATAGTGAAACTTCCAAGCAAGATCATTAAAAAGCTATCATAACTATATTTCAAATAGCTGTTAAAATTGTGGTGTTATTATGCAGCATTACACTATTACATATGATTAGCACACACATATATACACATTAATCTATAAACATATTTATAGATTTAAAGAGATTTACAAACACAAATATAATATATATGATAAATTTATATTTAGAAATAGAATACATATTTATATGTCTAAGCATAAATAGAGAGAAGGGGAAAGAAGAGGGAGAGGGAAAAGGACAGAGGGCAGAGGGAAGAGAAGGAAAGAGGGAGAGAAGCAAAGAGAAAGAGAGAAGGGGGAGATGGAGAGACAGAGAGACAGAGACAGAGACAGAATATGAGAATAATAGAAAGAATACGTGACCAAGTAGATATCACTAAAAGACTAACTTCTGAGCTAGGAAGTCTTGCTTCTTCCATCTACTATCATGTATATAATGTATATAATAACTGGGTAACTATGGGCAAGTCTTACTGACATCTTAAATTTAATATATCCAAAAGAGAACTAATTATCTTTCTCTCAAACTTCTTAAATTCCCTATTTATTTTGAGGGCATCACTGTCCTCTGAGTCACCCAGACTTGCAAATTAGGCATCATCCCACAGTCTTTGCTCATGGTCATCCCTTATCCAATCAACTTGCTAAGTCTTATTGATCCTACTTTCACGTTACTATCACCTCTTATCTGTACAATAAGCTTCTACAAGTTACTATAGCTTCCTAATTGGTCTTCCAGTCTTCATTTTCTCCCCCTTCCTTTCTATCCTTTCAGTGGCCAAGTTGTTATTTTCAAAGCACAGGTTTGATAATGTCATTCCTCTTATCAAGAGCCCCTGGGGCACCCCATTGCCTTTCAGCTCTAAATCCTTACATCTTAAATTCTTTAGGATAAAATGCAAACATCTGTGTTTGGCACTTAAAGCCTTTTACAATCTGGCTTCACCTCACCCTTCCCAGTTGATTACACATTCTTCCTTGTCATATACTCAACATGACAGTCAAACTAGAATATCTGATTTTCCTTAAACATGACATCCTATTTTCCATCTCCATGCTTTTGCACATGCTGTTTCCAATGTCTGAAATGTCCTCTCTCCTCTTGGAATTACTAGCTCCCTTTATGCCTCTGCCCACGAGCCACCTAGAAGAGGCCTTTCTGGATACCTTACCACCATTGTTAGTACTCTCCTCCTCTCATTACTATTTTGTATCTATGTATCTATCTATGTGTCTACCTACCTACCTACCTACCTACCCACCTATATGTTCTGTTTTCACTTGTGTGTGTGTAGTTTTCCCCCAAATAGAATATAAACTCCTTGAGAGTTAGGACCTTTTTATGAGGGGGTAGGGAGATCTTTGAATACTCATACATAGTGCACTTGCTGAACTGAACTGAATTTGTCAGTGGCTGAAGAAACTCTTTAAAACTATAATTTTCATGGGTAAACAATTCAGATATAAAGGGTGATACTATAAGCAAATTAGGAGAGCAAGGAAGAGTTTACCTGTCAGATCTATGGAGAACAGAAGAATTTTGACCAAACAAGAGATAGAGAATATTATGAAATGCAAAATGGGTAATTTTGATTACATTAAATTAAAAAGATTTTGCAAGAACAAAGACAA
>NW_020955033.1:39622115-39622209 GCF_900497805.2 Vombatus ursinus | reverse complement strand
AACTAAGATTAGAAGGGAAGCAGAAAGCTGGGAAACAATTTTTACAGCCAGTGTCTTTGATAAACACCTCATATCTAAAATATATGGAGAACTG
>NW_020955033.1:39621091-39622034 GCF_900497805.2 Vombatus ursinus | reverse complement strand
GTCAAATTTATAAGAATATAAGCCATTCCCAAATTGATAAATGGTCAAAGGATATGAACAGGCAGTTTTCAGACAAAGAAATGAAAGTCATCTATAGTCATATGAAAAAATGTTCTAAATCACTATTGATTAGAGAAATGCAAATCAAAACAACTTTGACTTGTTGACTTGATTTGACTGAAAACCCGACCTTCTTCAGATGAACTTCTGCCCAGCTCTGCCTCCTTCCATCGAGTCCATGCCATGCTACTACCTTCCTGTGGGACCTTGTAAAAGTCCCTGGACTTCTCTAAAACTCAGATTCCTCCCCCGGCTAAGGTGTGAGAGGCTGATCTGAAGAGCTCCCTCAGACCCACCCACTACCATCACACCTATCATATTGGCTAACATGACAAAACAAGAAAATGATACATATTGGAGAAGATGTGGGAAAATTGGAACACTAATGCATTGTTGGTGGAGTTGTGAATTGATCCAACCATTCTGGAGAGCAATTTGGAACTATGCCCAAAAGCCTATAAAATTGTGCACACCCTTTGATCCAGCAATAGCACTACTAGGTCTGTATCCCAAAGAAATCATAAAAATGGGGAAATGACCCACATGTACAAGAATACTTATAGTAGCTCTTTTTGTGGAAACTGAGGGGATGTTCATCAATTGGGGAATGGCTGAACAAGTTGTGGTATATGAATATGATGGAATACTATTGTTCCATAAGAAATGATGAGCAGGCAGATTTCAGAAAAACCTGGAGACTTAAATGAACTGATGCTGAGTGAAGTGAGCAGAACCAGGATAACATTAGATACAGCAACAGTAACATTGTGCAATGACCAAATTTGATAACACTTCTCAGCAATGCAAGGATCTAAGAAAATTCCAAAAGATTCCTGATGGAAAATGCTATCCATATCCTGAGAAAGAACTATGGTGTCTGAAT
>NW_020955033.1:39597449-39621058 GCF_900497805.2 Vombatus ursinus | reverse complement strand
TCTCTCTCTCTCTCTCTCTCTCTCTCTCTCTCTCTCTCTCTCGCTTCTTCTTTCTCATGGTTTTTCCCTTTGATTCTAATACTTCTTTACAGCATGACTAATACGGAAATAAGTTTAATATGACTGTACCTATATAGCCTATATCAGATTACACACCATCTTTGGGAGGGGTGAGGGAAGAGAGGGAGAGAAAATTTAGAACTCCAAATCTTATAGAAGTAAATGTTTAAAACTAAAAATAAATAAAAACATATATATATATATTTTAAAAAAAACTATTATTTTCAGTTGTCAATCTGTATCCTTGGAGGGAGTTTCATTTCCCTATACTCACAGAATCACCAGTACATATCAAATATATATGTATATACATGTGTCCTGTTTTGTATCAGAATTCTAGAATCTTTTAAAATAATGAAGAATGGAATATAGAAGTTGGTCAGAGTTTAGAGATTTATATTTATTTAATTATTAAATAGGTAAGTAGGAGATTTTGTTATTTCATCTAAAATATATCCATTTCTGACTTTTTATATTGAATACAAATAGAAGGGGATACAAAAGAATAGTTGTAATATTTTTCACATAATAAAGACTACATATTGTGCCTAGTGCATATAAACAAAGATATATATCTGAGAGGATGATGGAGTGGTGGCAGTGAACAAAGAGTGAAGCAGGTACATTACATTGCAAATTGTACAAGTGAAAAATAGTACAGATATATACAGTACAGACATTTATAATGACTTTTATCCCCATTTCTCTGCTTGTGCTTAATATCAAAAAGTGACAAGTGGATACATTTTAGGTAAAGTGACAGCAAGTTCATCTACTCACTTCCTTTCAACTTTACAAATGGATAAACAACCACCTAAACTTCAAATAACCTCTATTTTCCACTTTCCATTATTTAAAAAAAGATTTAAAACTTTTTATGCAAGCCAGCCTTTACATTTTAAAAGAAGATGGCAAGATTAACACATGCAATACTCTTTAGTTTCTTTTCGAGTCCTAGTAAAGAATAAAACTTGTGAAAAGTGACTATTAGTTATATGTTGTTTCACAGTATCTCCCCTTTATGTGCCCTTCTTTCCACTCACGCAACCAGAAACCTAGTAAGGCCCTCATTAACTTCCAAATGGACTACTATAATAGCCTTCTAAATGGTCTGTCTCCTTGCCTCAAGTCTCACTCTGTTGACAACATTGTCCACTCAGCTGCATAGGTAATTTTCTGAATATAGGTTTGATCATGCCACCCTGTTACACATTAAGCCCCAGTAGCTCCCTACTACCACCAGGATTAAATATAGAGTTCTTTAGCATTTAAAGCTCTTTATAATCTGGCCCCTTCCTACCTTTCCAGTCTTCTTACACCTTATTCTCCTTCACACACTACATTCTTTACACAGTGTCTGGCATGGAATATGAGTTCAATAAATGCTTGTTGATTTGATGACATTCATACTCATCCTATTTATTCTTGGTAGTCTAAGAAAGGGGAAAACTGAGAATTTTAAGGAAAGACATTTTTTAAGAAGTAAATCAAATATTTTAGCTAGCAGAAGACAATTTAAGGATTTAAATTATTAAATCTTTTTCTAAATCATATTTTAAGAAACAACGATGAAGTGTATTGATGAATGTATTGATGATGAAGTGAAAACTAAACCCATTTGAGATGATTCTACTCTGACAACAGTATAATACTCTATTACTTGGAGGCAGAGGGTGGGGCAGTAGGGAATACAGTGGCAGAAGCTATGAAAACTGACAAGATTTATTGGTGGCACATTTTGCTGACTACATTAGGTTCATCTAGGACACTGTTTTTCCACTTATGTTCAAGTGTTTAAATTGTCTCCCTATCTAGGTGGAAAGAGGAGGCAGTAACATGGTGGAAAGAGCACTAGGTTTGGAATCAGAGGACCAGGGTTTGAATTCCAACACTGCTACTTCTTGTCCCTGTGTGCCTCAGAGAGAAAATGGACAATAAATGATTTTTTTTTGCAAAGCATGTAAAAATGGCAAAATAATTAGCTTTGTTTCAGGTGCTTATATAATAAATACTTTACTATTAGTAACACTTTCATAGTTACAAATGTTCTTTTATTTTAAAAGAATTCTAACTAGTCTATCACTCATTGATAAATACTTCTACTCCCTTGCTCTTTACATCCCAAGTTAGAATGTTAAACTTATCTTCTATCATTCATTGTTAAATTATTCCAAAGAGAATCCCATCCTTTACATTTCACTAATGTTAATCCTTTCCCTATCTCCCTTTGCGACCACTAAGAAAAATGCTAATATTTTAAACTATTGATTCTATGCTTCTGTACCTCAAGGATATGTTTTGTTGGCGTGAATATTCTTTCTATGGACACGGATATATCCCTTCTATACCTTACTAAGATGATCTCTGAGAGATACTGAGGCCAAAAAATTCATCATTCTATAACTAACTTGGAGATGAATCTCTATGAACTGAGTTGGGCTGGACATCATACAACAACCATGACCAAGGGCTCAGCACTGGAAACTTTTCCAGCTTGGTAGGTTCTGCCAGAGCTTGTGTTCCACTGGTGCAGCCATTACTTTCCAAACAAACTGATAAAAGAGAGTTTGGTTCTAAAACTGGAAAGCAAAATTTGCTTCTTAATAAAATAAATTCTTACTTTTAGAAAATTTGTCTGTCCTTATACGCTCAGACCCAAAAGAAAACTGTTTGTTTTCTTCATAGTAGATGGATGGTGTGGAAATGGGATGAGGAATCTTGAGGAAAAGGAAGAAGGAAATAGTGATCATGGCAGTACTACTTGAATTTTTATGTATCATGAAGAGTAATATCACAGAAATGAAAGAAGATCTTTAAATAAAACTAGGGGCTGAATAAATCTTTTTGGTGCTCATAAAATATGCCTACCTGACATTATTTACTGACTGAATGATAATCAACATTTTTATTTAATTAAATTTTATATCCTGTCTGTTCCCAAGGACAGGTCCCAAAGATATAATTCGAAAAACTGTCCACGTAAAGGAAGTTTATCCTGCTAATGAAGGCTGCATTACTGTTTTTCAGTAAGTGTGAAAGAATCTCATCTCATATGTAATTACATACATGTGTATATATTTTAAAAGTCACAGAACTATATATTCTTGTATTTGAAAATAATCTTAAATGTTGAGTAGTTCAACCCCCTACCTGAAGCATGAATCCTCTCTACAAAATCCCTAACAAGCCCAGCCTCTGCTCAAACACTTCTAGTAATGGTGAAATATCTATCTCCTGAGGCAAACTCATTTCATGCTTTAATTGCCCTAATTATAAAGTATGCTTTTTAACTAACCTCAGTCCTGTTGAGTCTGGTTCCTGGGATGGAATATCTCTACTTTCTCTTTTAGCTACATATTTCATTCTTCGTGGGTATTTAGGCATTCAAAGTCATATTAAATTTATCCTCAAGCTAATGTTTAAACCAGAATACTATTTTAACAAACTTAAATTTTCAGGAGGCTTGACGAAGATCATTTAGTATTCCTGATTTTGCAGCTAGGAAAGCTGAACTAGCAACTAAGGTCTGAAGCAAGTAAATGACTTACTAGGGGTCAAATGGTGACTAGAACCTAGGTTTTCTGTACTTCAGTGCAATACTCAACACATTACAGGTATTTATCAGTTTGGACACTGTATACTTGCAGAGCAACTTCTATAGTATAGAGGAAACGTGGCGGAGTGGGAGTGCTGGAACAGGAATCAGAAGACAAGGATATTAAAATCCTGGCTCCAACATTTACTAGACCAGTGACAGGACATATGATGCCTTCTGAGCTTCAGTTTCCTGACATAAAAAAGAGGCATCAAAATCCTTGTACCACTACCTGTCTCAAAGGGTGGGAATGGAGACAAAATCTTGTAAAACTTAACATGCTACGTGCATGTGAATTATTGTCATTTGATGGGATAATAATTTTACCAGTGAATAGAATTAACTAAGGTGGAATTTCTTCTACTGGTGCCAATCAACTTTTTTCTCTGCAACTTAGAGTCTTGGAGAGAATGTCTGGGATACTATATTGAAAGATAAAGTGCCTTAACTAGGGTCATACAGACAGTATGTGTTAAAGGTGGGAAGTGAAGTCAAGTCATCTTGAGTTTATTACAAGCTCTGTATCTACTGTTAGTATACTTTTCAGTGTCTTAGTTAGTATTATTTCCCCCCCTAGAAAAAATGAACAAAAATTACTTAGAAAGTTAAAGAAATTATTAAAATTGTTCATAACTAAAAGCAGTTTGGGTCAGCTAGGAGGTACAGTTCATAGAGTGCCTATTCTGAATTCAGGAAAACCTGAGTTCAAATTTGACCTCAGACACTTACTAGCTGTGTGACCCTGAGCAACTCACTTAACCCTGTTTACCTAGTGTCCTCACCTGTAAAATGAGCTGGAGAAGGAAATGGCAAACCATTCCAGTATCTTTGCCAAGAAAAACCCACAAGGGGTCACAAAGTGTAGGACATCACTGAATGAACAACAACAACAAAAAGGCATTTTAGACCAATGAAATTTTACAGACTTTTTTTTTCGAAGCATGCTCTTCTTAACAGCCTGATATACTCTTCTAGTTCTTCTCCAGCTTATGTCTATTTCCCAAAGCAAAGTTAATCTCTCCCAGGAAGTCTTCCCTAGCTAATTTCAAACGGTTCTGAACATGTACTTAGCTTAATTCTCTTTGGTATTTATGTACAGTTTCAACTGCACATTGCAAAAAATATTTATGTTCTTTATTAATTAGATACCTCTCTTATCAGACTGGCTTTGTTTTAAATAAAATGTAGGATGAGGTTTGCCTTTACATTATTATATAAATACATACATATAGCAATTATATAGATTTATAATCCATATGTATGTCCATACCTTTCAGTGTCCTAGTTAGTAGTATTAAAAATAATTATTTAGGAAGTTAAAGAAATTGTTAAAATTGTTCACAATGAAAAGTTTGGGCCAGCTGGGTGGTGCAGTGGATAGAGTGCTGGGCCTTGCAGTCAGGAGGACCTTATTTCAAATCTGGCTTCAGACACTCACTAGCTGTGTGAAACAACCCTGTTGTTTCCTCATCTATAAAATGAGCTGGAGAAGGTAATGGCAAACCGCTCTAGTATCTTTGCCAAGAAAATCCTAATTGGGGTCACAAAAAATTGGACATGACTTTAAGACTAAACAACAACACCACAGATGTGTGTGTGTGTATACATACACATATATACACCAACATACACATGAATTAGATACAAGGTGATTGGGAGAGGAGTACCAGAAGATTGGGGAATTAAAACAGTCTTCATCTCAATTTGATGTCTCATACTTTGGTAGCATATGTGAATTTCAATAGCTAAGGATCAAAATGTTGAAATATTTAATGTATGCTATGAAACTAGACTTCATGTAAAATTCATAAATTACAGAGTAAATCTCTGATGTAAGTGAAGGGTTACAGAGCCAATTCACTTTCCTCTCAAACCATCAATTTATTTTTAAGGGGCAGCTAAACCAACATGGAAATAAGTATTCCACAGTGCTTTCACATGGATATACAGAACTTTTTTTGTGCTGTCATAAATCACAAACACAACTAACACTCTTCTTGGCAGCCTCATCAGAAACACCTTAGACTGAGGACCAGAAGACTGGATTACGCCATTTTTCTCCAAGGTGGTCTCTCTAGGTCAGGGATTATAAGAACTGCTGGTGCACTGTGGGGCTAGCATGTAATGGGCTATACCTGTTCAGCTGAAAAAAAAAAAAAACCACCTAATTTCAGCCCCTGCTGTTGTCAAAAGTAACTAAAGTCAATGCTTTAAAATTTTCCTTAAGTAATATGGAACACTATGATGAATTACACCAACTTACAAAAGTTCAGATAAACTACAGATACAAATGGAGCTTACCCAAGCCAAATCCTAGGCAAAATTGTGAAATAACTCTGAGAGCATCCTAACCCACTTATAAGCCCCACACATTTTTAAATTCTTTTCCTATCAAAACCTGCCCTTAGGAAGTAAAGCAAAACAAATTTACACTGAAGTGAAGACAAATAACACCTTAAGAGTTTTCCTCTTTTTTCACATCTTAAGAGATAAAATCCATGGGTAACTTTCTTATTAGGAAACTTCCAGGATGAAAGGTAGCATTTTTTTAGGGGAAAGAAGGTCCTTTCCTAATCTTTAAAATCATGCTATCTAGGTGATTGCATAAGATCTATACAACACTTTTCAGGGCTGCTATATCTAATGCATTACACAAAGTCTGTTTTATACATGGACACATATTTTTACATGTGAACAATTCATGTTTCCCATGAAATCCTAAAATGGAGATAGGCCAGAAAAATCCCTCTATAAGATACTACCAAAAACCAACCATTAAGATATCTGGCTAATTTCGCCACCAGTCTTAATTTTTATCTATGTTAGATGAATTTGATCCACACTTAAGTTTCTTCAGATTTAAAAAATCGGGAAATAATATTTACCTCATAGCTTATGTGTTTCAGGATTTAACAAAGTAAGAAAGTTATCCTAAGACCATTCAGAGGCTACAGGTAGTACAAGGGTATATAGCAGCCAAGAGCCTCTGGAATATTGATCATACGTATTCTTGGTCCTGTTTTTGCCACTTAGTTGTTCATGTGCGAAATCAAGATCCTGACAAAAGTCTATAAAGTCCTGAATCTCTGAGTCCAATAGATGATGGAGACCACCTCCCCTATGCACTATGAAAATATTTACGTCATTTGGATAAGTACAATATGACCATTCTTGAATTCAATTTTCTAGTGATTGAGGGGTGATGCTATTTTCTACACTGGATGCTTATTTATGAAATCTACTATGTGCTATGGGTTGGCAAAGTCAGAGTCTACTAACCTTCAAGATACAGTATATGAAATAGCTCTTTAAAATGGTTAAAAAAAATCGGTTTTCACACAGGTTGATCATTGTTGTTTTTCTCTGATGTATTTTAATTAAATGTCTCGAACTTATGCCGTTGGGTAATTTTAATGTTAATGGTTGCTGTGCAGTTGTTTTTCAGTCATGTCTGACTCTTCATGACCCATTTGAAGTTTTCCTGGCAAAGATACTAGTGTGGTTTGCCATTTCCTTCTGCAGCTCGTTTAATAAATGAGGAAACTGGGGCAAAGAAGTTTAAGTGACTTGCCTAGGATCACATAGCTAGTAATATCTGAGGTCACATTTGAACTCAGAAAGATGTCTTCCTGACTCCAGGCCCAGTACTCTATCCACTTTCCATCTAGCTGCCCCTTATTAATGGTAAAATTAAATAAACTGAAGACAACATCTTTAAGACAAAGTAAGTTATTTAGGGCATCAATTAAATGCTAGGGCCAGAGGTTTTTATTTTCTTAATTGCTCATTTGTGTGCATTTTTCTTTGTATAGTTGTGAATATACACACATATAAATACATATATAGTATTCAGAGAATGGTGAATTTAGCACTGAAAGAGACCTTAAAGGTCACCTCATCCAATTCCTTCATTTTACTGTCAGAGCTAAGTCTCAAAGAATTTAATTAACTTTCCAGGGCCATGGAGGTAACCATGTCTGACTTCAAACCTTGTGTTCTCTCTACCACACTCCACTGCCTCCTCTCCACACTGTTCATTTTCATTTCAATAAAGGTTAGTCACTAGGGCAATTCTTTGAGAGCAATGCCTCCAATTAACAAAGGAAATAGAGCAGTAACTTACAAAGGACAGATACCCAAATAGGGATACAGGTGATCCAAGAATATATCAATGTCATAATTTAGAATAGAAAGATCAGATTATAGGAAATATTTATTCAGTTATAGTCACATTACTAGATAAGTTAAAGACCATTTAGATACTGTGGAGAATGAGAGGAAAAAGTTGTATCCAATTTTTCCTAATTCTAGGATATGCTATAATCATGATTGGGCAGCAAGGTGGCACAGCGGATGGGGCACCAGGCTTGGAGTCAGGAAGACCTTAATTCAAGTGCGGCCTCGGACACTAGCTGTATGACCCTAGGCAAGTCACTTAATGTCGTTTGCCTCAGTTTCCTCGTTTGTAAATGAACTGAAAAAGGAAATGGCAAACAACTCCATTATCTATTATCCCAAATGGAATCATGAAGAGTTGGACATGACTGAAAATTACTGAACAGCAAACATATTGATGATCACAATTAATTATCTGCAATAATACGCTGTTGCAATATAACTATGAAATGCATTTGATATGCATATCTGTGTGTAGTACACATTTGACATCAGAAACCTCCCGAAACAGTTGCTCAAAGAGAAAAAAGATTATTATTAAGCAGCGATACAAAAATTGAGTCAAAATCCAACAACCTGAGAATTAGAGTAAAAAGCCATCTATTGGTTTTGGAAGAGAAGTTTTCATAGATGTTTAAGAATTTACTGTGTTTCTTAAAAATAGTTTGTAGCTGTGAAATATTCTCAGTGGGGAACACAGACTTGTTGTATGATTTTAGTTGTGAGGGGAAATAGTTTAAGTCTTTTTTCTGTTACAAGTCAAGCTGTCAGAACTCAAGGGGAAAATCCAGCTTGGTCATGGTTTTTCATCTATCCCAAGTTTTCTGTCATACACTAATATGTCAACTATGTAGATTATATTCAAAACACAGGAGAGAGGGGACAAATCAAAGCTAAAGGCTTTCCCTGCTAGAAACTGCAGCTTTAATTCATGGATCACTAACAAGGATCCCTAACTCTTTGTCCTAATCTCTCCTCTTTATCCTTCAGCTACACAAATTACTGAATGATTTTTTTGAATGATAATGTCGAAAACTTACTCAACATGTTTCTAAGACTCAAAATTTGATTTATAACTCATTTGATACACAGCACTGAGCTCTTCTTTACTTACTGAGGAGAGTTTTTAAAAATAAAAAAAAGTATTAATTTGGATTTTTTGAAGTCAGAATTCTCTACAATCTGGGTAATCATGTGATATAATTAGTCAAATAAACTAGGACTGGCATTGATGGCTGGCAGTTGGCATAGCTGAGCTATGTGTCTTAGATAATCATAACCTTTATACTGAAAACTCTGATAGGTGCTATTCAATTAGGGGACAAATATAAATGGATGATATATAGCTAGGTGGTACAATGGAACAAGTGCTGGGCCTTTAATCAGGAAAACCTGAGTTCAAATCTAGTCTCGGACACTGACTAGCTGTGTGACTTTTTGTAAGTCATTTAACCTCTGTCTGCCTCAATTTCCTCAACTGCAAAATAGGGATGATAACAGGACCCAACTTTTTGGGTTCCTGTGAGGATTAAATTAGATAATATTTATAAAGCACCTAGCACAATGCCTGATATATGGTAAATAGTAAATAAATGCTAGTTCCCTACCCTTCTTTTCCCCCTTACAGCTGAGGTCAAGAAAAGAAATGAATAGAAGGGAAGAAAAAGAAAATATAATTTTATTTCTAACTTTCTTTGTTCTTTAATGGGTGGGAAGATTGTACAAATTATCTAATTAGTGCTGGCCTATAGTGATTAGGCCTGTGATAAGATATGAGTTGTGCTCCCAGGCCCCTGATTAGTCTCAATACAAGCCATCTCCAGTCATCTAGGTCTGAATCTTCGACCATTAGCACCATACTTCTATGTTGGGGTGCAGAATTGGGGGACATATCTCCAGGTCACTATTAACCTGGGAGGTAAAGGAGAGTCCATGCCCATTCATTTGTTAAATTACCTATGGGGTATCAATATCACTTTGGAAGTCTCAGATACCCTAAAATGTTGAGATCTAGGACAAGCAACTTTTAAGAGATTAGGGAATATGGCGCCAACATTTCTTGGATGGGGGACAGAGGCTATGAAAAGGGTCCCCAGAGGATGTAAAAAGGAGGAGGAGGGAAGAAGAAATTCTCAATATAAACTATCTACTTCAGAATTTCACCTTTTGTTAATACAATTTTCCCTCCAGTCTTGTTAACAATGACCAATTTGGGAGCAATGAATCTTAAAATACAACCAATTCCATGGTTGATAAAACTGAACCTTTCAGACCAAACCAAGATTATTCTTCTTTTTTCCCCTTCTTGTAAATAGATTCCAGTGATCTGAATGTGATAAAGATTTGGATTTAGAGGTAAAAATGAAAGCAAGCTGAAGGAACTAGGAGAAATGGAATTGGAACCAAGGGTTTCTTTTTCTCCTTTTTTTTTTTCCGGTCTACTGAACTAAATCATCTAATCTGTGACACTGCTGGACTCTTTCAGCTTTGCTCTTTTCTTTTCCCCTTCAATAGCTCAATCAATAACTCTTGTAGTGCTCTGAAATGCACTGAAAAAGCCCGTAAATAAATAACAGAAAAGTTTCAGACAGCTCCCACCAAAACTATTTGAATCTCAGGCATTACTCCTCAAGTACTCTGAAATCTATGGCACAAGTCTCAGTAAAAAAACAGAATATCTTGGGACAGCTCTTATCAAAACCATCTGTATCTGTGCACCTCTTCTGACTCACTCCTTACTTTATCCAAATATTTCAGAAACTGGGAGGGCCTAGACTTGGAAAGGTGAGTTTAATAGTGAGGCACTCACACACACGCACACACACACACAGACACACACACACAGACACCCAGACACACACACACACACACACACAACTGGATTTAGCAGAGTTGACTGGAAGTCGAGAGGCCTAGATTCTGGTCCTGTGTCTAACTCTAACCAACCATGAGACTCTTGTGCTACTCGCTTAAATTCCTCTGGGCTTCAATTTCTTTATCTGCAAATTAGGGAGATGTGAACTGTATAACCTTTCTGTTTTCTTTTAGCTTCTAAGCTTGATTCCCTATTCCTTCAGATGACAACTTAGGAAGGCAATGATCAGTATGGAAAGAAAGATGTGCAGGCAGTTTTAATGAAACACTAGCTATCTTCTTGCCCAGAAATATTTCCCTGTCCAGCACTGTGTTCATGATAAAGCTACAAGGCAGGTCCCTTACTCATTTCCTCTGGCCAGTGTGAAATGATCTTAAATAAGTCTGAAAACTAATATTTTTTGGTTTCCCCTATTTTTTGGGGTGGGGCTGGGCAATGGGGTTAAGTGACTTGCCCAGGATCAAACAGCTAGTAAGTGTTATGTATCGGAGGCCGGATTTGAACTCAGGTCCTCCTGAATCCAGGGCTGGTGCTCTATCCACTGAGACACCTAGCTGACCCAGTTTCCCCTATTTTTAGGGGGGAATGAAGCAATTCAAGTCAAAGCAACCCTATCCTTTACGATTCTTTTATATATTGTCTCTTAAAGCAGTAGGGAATAGTGTAGCATATCAGGTAAACAGTTAAGGTGCTCTTTGTACATATCAGGTATTTCCACCCCAACTCTCTTTCTGACACCATGAATACTGAAACCTGTCTGTTTCATTCCATTAAACTAATGCTTAGGTTAACAGTAGCTTACTGTTTTCCAAGTTGCCCTCATTTTTTTTCAGGATTTCCCATCACTACCAGTATAAAACTCCTGAGTGCAGCCTGAACCAGATTAAAATGTAATTAAGAAATATTTAGCAAAAGAAATAAAAATGCAATATAACATAGGTAATGTTAATTTGTGGTTTCCTGTTAATATGTGGCCTTCAGGGATAGGTTTCTATTTGAGTCTGACAACACTCCTAAATCAATACCCATCTTCTTTCATTTTGCTATATTCTGCTGCTTCTTTCTCCAAACTGGAGACAGCTTTAAAATGTAACCTTTCCCTCCCCATGGCCACAATACAAATTTATATTGGCATAGGACTTTGCCTTCATTACTCACATTTCCTCTTTTCCAGTCCAACTAAAAATTACCCATTTACACTAACATCTTCTACTTTTCTGTCCACAAATCTGCTAGTTAAAAACTTTCTTGGCTTTCTCCTTATTACAAAAAGTTCAAGATTCTGCTCTTTGCACAGCCCACACAACGTAACATCCATCATCTCCCACTCCCTTCCAGTCCACCTAAGCCTCATTCCTCTTTTGTTTCCTTTGCCAGCTCATGTCTTAATGCTTTGTTATTCCTGCCACCCAATGAATGAACAATACGTTGCTACAGAAAAATAGCTTAGGTCTTCAGAGTAGATCTATGGCCTGTGCTTTTAAAGAAGGTGACAGCTTTGAAGAAGTAAATAACAATGATGATGATAAAGCATTTATTAAATGCTTACTACATGCCAGGCATTGTACTAAGTGATGATGATACAAATATAACTAGCAAGACAGTACCTGCCATCAAGGAGCTCACACTCTAATGAGAAATGACAACCCACACCAATATTATTATTAACAATTTTATGTTATTCATATTATTTATGCAGTGCTTCTAGGTGTGCAAAACTCTTTCCGTGTAACAGCTTGTTTAATCCTCCATAAAGGGAAGATAGAAAGGGTGAGGGAGGTATGGCAGGAATAAATGGAACATGAATAGAACATGGAAGTGTAATTTAAAGGAAGAATGGATCAAGAAGAAGCAAAGAGGTTATAAGATTAGAATGCGAAAAGAAAGGTTGAAGTACCTATCTGGTGTTTCTAAATGTGTATCTGTAAAAATATGCATACACATGCATGTATGTTACAATATACATTTGTTTTGTTATATCAAGAGATCAATTTTCATAAAAGGAAAACAAGGAATGTTAGTGCTAGACTGGAAAAGAGGAGGACACAAATTATAGCTTTTTTTTTGGTGTTTGTAAGAGGCATAATAATTTAATCTCATTCCATTCCACTGGACTCAACAGACATTTACTGAGGGACTTATGATGTGCAAGGACTTATGCCAACTGCTGAGACAAGATGCAAAGAAGAATAACACATGCTTCTTGTCCTAAAGAATCTAATAATTTAGTAAGATAGAGAAGATATGTTCAGAATTTGAATGTGTGCAAGATACAAAGTGCTATGAGAATTCCAAGGAGGAAGGATAATTTCCAAATGGCACAATCAGAAAAGGCTCTGTGGAGAAGTATGCGTCCCCATGTTAAGCATGGTCAGTGCCTATCACTCTGTCTTTTGATGCACCACTTTTAACTGGCTGCTGATTACCACTCCTTCTCCTGCCCTCCCAACTCCTTGTAGCTTAAGCAATTGAGACCTGGAAGGGGAGTCACCACATGTAGGATCACTGAAATAAATTTATATTTAGGAGTTCCAATAACAAATTTATAAAAGGAGCCCTTCTCTAGCCAACCATTACAAAAAACCCTACGGTTTACTCCTTCTCTCCTTCCTCCTACCTTCTCTCCCCCCAACCCCCATGCTATGTGAGCAATTATGTAATTTATTCTTAAGTTGTATTTCTGGTTCTACTTACCAATTCAAAATTAGTATTCCTTACACAGGTCATTTTCCCTGTACTCAATTTCATTATCAATACCCTCATAAATAAAATGATATTGATAATGAAACTGGGAACAGGGGACATTATCTATGTAGAAGTTTTCCGAATGACTGGCTACAGTCTAAGTAAAACCTTCTAGCTTACTATCTATGCTCTCTAAGCCTACTCTCCCAAGTGATCTCTCTCACTCTGCCTTCATATAAATGCTTCCACACCTGGCATTTATTCTTCTCCTAGTTCTGTTTCTGGCTTCACAGACTCTGCCATCAAGTACAGCTGTTGTCTCAACCTGGAACATCCCTCTGCTATGCTGGCACTCTTTTTCCATTGGTGAATTCCTCCTAGTGCTTCCATTTGGGGAGGGGTCCAGGCAAGTCAATTTTAATTCCTTTCCCAACTCTGCTTCTGAGTTTTTAGACTTGGACACCATGCTCCTGGTATGGATAACTTCTTCCCCTCCCCTATCACTTTTCTGCTTCTTTCTGTGTGTTATTTTTTCCATTAGAATTAGACTGTCTTTTTCTTTTAATTTGTATCTTCAATGCCTAGCATAGTGTTTGGTACACAACAAGCACTTAATAAATGCTTTTTGCTTGCCAGCATTGACTCTATGATCTACTACTTTCATGTTTTTATTTGCTTGGGTTTTTTTTGGCTACTAAACAGAACCCTCCACCTTTCTGGTTTTTTGTCACTATCTATTTGAAAATCTTCAACTCTGGGAAATTTCCACTACTCAATTTCTTTGTTATTGCTCCAGAGGTGCTGATCATCAATGAGAAAAATAATTAAAATAATAAAATTTGCTCTACTACACATTCATGGCACAGAATCTCACCCGGGACATCACTATTGTGTAACAATTCTACTACGCCATTATTAATTCCTGATCTCATTTCCCCCAATAACTGTTCCAAATCCTTTCTTCTTTTTACTTAACATTAATGATACTCTAAATTTCCTAAAGGTATTCATTCTCCTAGATCATAGAAAAGATCAGACTTGAACTTTGTCACCTCTTCTCCATTTCTCAAAAAAATTTAGCATCATTAACCCTTCAACCTGAACCTTTGACCTCTTTCTCTCTAGCAATGTCCTCCCTCTTATACAACTTCAATATCTCCTCTTTGATGAATTCTTATCCTTCAACAAATATTCTTAGGTCTCCCCAAACCTAAGAGAGCAGTTGCTTAAACTCAGAAAGGAAGTTCATCTAGGTACAGTTTCCTTTTTCTATTTCCTTTAACTATTCAACTTTTGAAAAAGTTGTCCAATGTCTTTACTTTCTCACTGTTATTATTCAGTCATGTCTGACTCTTCATGGCCCCATTTGGGGTTTTCTTGGCAAAGATATTGGAATTGTTTGCCATTTCTTTCTCCAGCTCATTTTTTACATATGAAGAAACTGAGGCAAAGAAGGGGTTAAGTGATTTGCCCAGGGTCACACAGCTAGTGTCTGAAGCTAGATTTGAACTCACGAAATTGAATTTTTCTGACTCCAGGCTTGGCACTCTATCCACTGTACTACCCAGCTGCCCTTTCTTACTACATGCTCTGTTTTTTATTCTTGGTAAATTGGCTCCTTCTAATTTTCTGAAACCACTTTCTCAAAGATCCTAAATGATCTACTAGCCATGAAATTCAGTGGTTTAGACAAAATTCTCCTCACTTTCCTGTTACCTTATGACACTACTAACTGCACCATTTCTCCCATCTCTTTTCTCTTAGCTTCAGAGAGAACACATTATTCTAGGTCTCTTTCTACATTCCTAACCACTGATTTTGGCAACTATTTTGCCCTTGTCATTGGGGATAGTACAAATAGAGCTTATCTGTTGTTAGACTAAATTAGATTACAGACAGTTCTTGCTTTCCATAAGTAGACCTTTCTGCAGAACTCTAAGAAAAACACTTTTTACTTAATGGGAATTTGCCAGTGGATGTGGGGAAAGGAGGGAAGGAGGAAGAGAGGAAAGCATGTGCCATGGAGGAAGGTGGCTGGCAGAGTTCAAGGACACATGGGAGCTAGGACAGAGAAGTGAGAGCAGGAGGAGTAGGAACATGCAAGGGGCTGCGGCTAGCCACTTGGAGGCCTGGCCAGAAGACATGTGGGAATCAGACATGAACACAGACGGGAGAGGATGGGTAACATGCAAGCTGAGGAAAGACATGTGGTACCCAACTGCTGATGAACTGAAGACAAACACATGGGTGGGCAGGCGGATGGAGCAGGGGAAAGGTCTCCTCTCTTTTGGAGAAGGAGGTTTCAAGCAAAGCCCCCATCTGGTGGCAGTGGTCTCTCTGAGCCTCCAATCTTCTGCTTTCACTTGGAAGGTTTTCCTAAAAGGGGTTTTTTTGGGGGTAGGGTGGGAGGTCACTGAATGTCAAACTGAGGGGTAAAAGTGGAGAGAGAGCACACAGTACTGTACAGTAAAGTTAACACAGGTGTGTTTCAGAATTTTTTACATAAAGTTGAATTTGCCTAATGCAAGAGCTATCTGTATATACAGAATATATAAGTAATAAATATAATATTTATTTATAAATATTATAAATATAAAGTATTTATAATAAATATAAATAAAACAAATAAATATTAAAATACTATATAAATATGATTTATCATCATCATCATCACTGAAGATAAGTGTTCTGAATAGGGGATATGAGAAGGGAATGAATTATAGGAATAGGGCAAAATCTGGAAGTGACCTATATACTACTTAAAATTTCTCTTAATCTTCTTGTGATTACATAGGGAGAGCTTCAAATTTCCTTTATTCTTCTTGTGGTTACAATGACTATCTCACCATGAGATTTGCTGATAGGATCAAGGCCACCCCCAAAATGGGTAGGTAAGAGTAGCTTGATTTTGCTAATGATTTTCCTCAACCTTATTAATGTGTATTAACCTTGAAAAAATTCAATTAAAAACATAAAGATACAATGCATAAACGTATTTTACAGTTGATAGGATACTAAATGAGAGGACATGAGCAAGAGTCACCCAAGATAGGTAGGTATGTGTGGTTTGTGATCTTTACTGTTAGAGAGAATAACCACACTGGGATCATAGATTCATTTTGAATAAAATATGAAATCAATACAAATTGCTATGAAATTTGTTTTGGATTGTTCATTTTCAAATTTTGCATTTACTTACAACCTATATTCTGAGACTTAAATTAGAAACAAATATCTATCAATTAATCAAAAAGTAATGCTTAGTACATGACAGGAAATGGCACAGAAAATATCTGAGGAAAGAAAGGAAGGCAAAACTTTGTCTCTATTCTCAAGAAGCTCACATCTTAATGGAGGAGACAATATAGAAGTAATAGTGAACATAAAAGATATATAGAGAGTATATGGAATGTAAACTTGGAGGGAAGTCATTAACAGCAGTGGGGTTTGGGAAAGGCCTCCCTCAAAAGGTAGGTAAGCTGAGTCTTCAGAAGATAAGTGTTGGAGATGAGGAGGGAGAGAATATTATGCATGAGGGTCAACCAATGCAAAGATCAATGCAAAAGGTTGAATAGGTGGGGTAAGTAAGAGTAAAGGGCTAAAGGATGAGACTGAGGCTGTGAGATTGAGTGAACTGGATCATGATGGTGATAATATGGAAGTTGGAAAAAGTGAAGGATTTGCATGAGGAGGTTATGGGTTTGGAACTGTTGAGTTTGAGATGCCTATAAGACATCTATGTCTGGATGACCAAGAGGAAAAAAAAATGAAAAAAAGATGAAGATTGAGAAAAGGCCATTAGAATTGGCAATTAAGAAATAATTGACAACTGCAGAGAAAGCAGTTTCAATTAAATAATGAGTTCAGAAGCTAGATTGCAGAAGGTTTAGAAATGAATGAGAAGAGAGAAGGTGGAAGCACAAGTGTAGATGGTTTTCTCCAGAAGTATAGCTGAGAAAATGACAAGTGTTAATAGCCAACAGGTAGTGGGGATGGTATAAACGAGGGTTTTTAAAGACTGGGGAAACATGAACTTCGTAGAGAGCAGAGAAGGAACCAATAGATAACTAGGCAGTAAAGATTAGAGAAGGAATGATGATGCCAGTTGGACAGTAAGCTAAAGATGTGACAGAGTGGGTTGAAAGGTGTATATAAAAAGGCTTGCCTTGGCAAGGAGAGGGGCCACCACTTCATTCAAGATTGGTACGAAGGAAGCAATAGTAGGGGAATATATCTGAGTGATGTGAGATAAGGAGGAGGGAAGAAGGAGCCTTCAAAAACTGAAGACAAATGGCACATTTATGTATGTTTGAGGGACTTTTTCACTACTATTTTTTCTTTGATTTTTTTTTCCCTTTTCACATTTCATACGGGTAATTCAATATTTATTTTCAAGGTGGCTCAGGACTGTATTCTTGTGCCAGAAATCCAACCTCATGGCTCTAGGCCCACTAGAACTGCAGCTACTTCAAGGAGTTCTGGTTTCTCTAGGGGTGTACCAAGGAAGTAACTTCAAGGAACAACCTTTTAGCAAGAGGTAGAGCAAAATAAAGTACACTGGGGAAAGGAGAACAGAGTTCAAGTTTGATTTGGAATAATTACTTTGCAAATTTTTAACCTGGAAGCACAGTTACAGAGTATGCAAAAGATGTGTTTACCAAGACTAGTTTCAATTTCAACCTCTCTTCTAACTCTGTGTGGCATTAAACGGTAAGCCATCCAACCTCTTGCTTCTGTTTTACTTTGCACTCGAGTAGAGAGTATTAATCTGACATAACTCTGAGAAGAGCCTTGAATCCAGATTAGTAACTATAAAGTGCTTACAAAAAGGCTCTCATGAAACCTACTTGTCCAAAATCAGTCGTGATTTACAAAACAGCTACAAAATCTTGCTGGTTGTATTTTTTTTTTTTTTTACTATTTGTGTTCTTTAGATAGGAAATGGGAACAAATTAAAATGTTCTGTGGCCTGAAATAGGCTTTCATTTTCACAGTCATCCAAAGATGTAGCATTTTTAGCACAGTAGTCTTTTATATCTTTGTTATTATGCTTTCCTTAATGATAGAAGTAGTAATAAGATAAAACATGTTATTGTAACCTGTTGATACCATGCAGTGCCTCACCTTTCTCAGCAAAACAATGTTATTTTGCTAGGAAATTATTTGCAAGTAATATTTGTTGAAGGCAGTGCATTTATTATTCATTTGACTTTTTCAGACAAAAATCTGGTTGGGGAAAAGTCCTTGGTAACTGTCTCAAAGTACACAATGGAGATTTTGCATTTCATAATCATACAGACACTGCTTTATGGATAGTAATGTGATCTATATTTACAAATTATTTCTCAAAAATATTTGATACAAAATAGTATTAAAACTAAAATACATTCTCACAATAGTGGAAAGATCATTCAGTGAAAAGGAAATATCATATGCAACATTTCCCAATTATGTGCAGTGAAAGATAGCTATAATGTTTCCTAGTAGCACTATTTTACAACTGATTTATCTCGGTCTCAAATCAAATGCACCTGAGAAAAACAATGAAGTTAAATTTCACAACAGCGAAGTCTCTTCATTGTGATATTTTTCACCCTGTAACTTGGTTTCAAGTTTGTGTTATATTGTTACTTATAAAGTTTCTCTTAACAAAATAAGCATCTTTTGAACCTGGTACAATAGAAAATACATTTGATTAACACACTTGATTACTTCCTCCCATTTATCATAAGTAATCAATTCAGTTTTATGTGATAGAATACAAGATCCTTGAGAGCAGAGACTGTTTCATTTTTGTTTGCATTCTCTGACTGACACATAGAAGACTATAAAATTCCTATTGTTTGACAGTTTATACTTGGTTGTTCTATTCAGTCTGAGAGGTGATGCTACTCATTCTCATAATAGAGGGAATAGGAAATTGGGTGGGAGTTTAGTAAGGAAGCAGGATGGTGAAGTTTCCCCAAGTCCTCCAGAATCAGGCCTTCAAAATGTGGCTTGATTATTTAGTAAGAAGTATTGTGAATTCCCTGATTATTAGTGAAATCCATATTCAAATATACACCTGAGAATATATTCCAAAGAAAAGTGTAAATCACTTGTGGATTATCTGCCCTTCTGCTCCTCTCTGTTATTACGTCAGTTTTAGTTTTTATTGCACTTGAAAATTAAGTTACATTTGCAGCTATTGAAATAGCTATATAAGAAAACCAATTAAATAAATTCTTGGTATAAAAGTAGTTAAAATACTTGGAAAGCTTGCATATTTAAAAACTTCCTGAAGCACATTGTTTTCTGGTTGTTATTAAATGTACCTCTATTTGTAACAGTAGAAGAGAATGGACAAATGTCTCCATCAGGGATAAAAAAAAAATGAGCAAATTCATGAATCAGAATTCTCTTCATGTTTCTGTTTTCTTTAGAAAGACCTTATGCCTTAATTATAAGTGTAGGTAGCATTGAAATAAATGACTGAGTCTGGGTCCCTGCTATGAAATGCAAGACACTGAAATTCAAGTATTTTAATGAAAAATCAAATGTTTTATCATTTAGTAAAGGACAATGAAAATTTTGATGAAACAGCTTAATTTAAAAAATAAATGAAATTAGGATGTGAATTAGTGAATTTGTTCTTTGTATCCCCAATGTAGATATTGATATTATTGGATTTTAGCCAGCAATCCAAACAAATAAGAAATTTTTATTGCTTCCCATAATAAAAAGGTCACCTGTTTTTTCCCCATGCATATGTATAAAAACACGAGCAGGATTAAGTAGGAAGCATAAATCAAGAATATGACTATTCTTCATCACTATTTTACATGATGACATTCTTGGATGTAAATTTCACAAAAACAAACACTTACTACTGTGCACAGTCAATCAGTTGGTATTCATTTGACCTCTCGAAGCATGCCTTTACTCCTTCGTCATCCCAAAGCTTTTTTACATGATCAAAGAATTCCTGAAAATTAGAAGTTGCAGATTAGAGAGTATGTAATTTGTATCTTTTAAAAAGTTAACAATAAAATATTTGTTTCTAAAAATTTGAAGGAGAAAATACAAATTTTAAAGGGGGAAAAATGGAAAGTTAGTGGTATTCATTACTGCAAATACAGCGACTGGTACAACTTTTAGACTCTCAATAATCAGTAACTTAACATTTCAACTTCAGCAGTTCAAAAAATATACTATAATTACAGGTGCTGCTTTAGTTCCTGTCATTTACATTTTATATCTTAGTCATGGTTATGTCACAAACAAGGTAGAGAAAATGTATTACTGTGGTGGCAAAGAAATAATCCTAAGAAAAAATCATTCAAAATATTAATTCTTAGAATGTTGAATTATCTAATCCATTTTAAAGTAGCAAAAATGAATCAAAACTAGTATTTATCTGCACACTCTGAACAAGTGGTCACAGCACTAATCATGATTGCATTTGGGGCTTGGGTAGGGCAGAAGCCAGACTTTGGGAACTTAAGAGTGTGGAAACTCTTTCTACAATGCCATGCTGTGGGACATCAGCAAGTGGTCTGTTCCTTATGCCTTAATGTCACTCCAAGCAATTTTCTCAGAGGTTAAGTGATTTGTCCATGGTCACACTGCTAGTATGAATCAGAGGCAGTACCTAAAGCCCAGGTCTTCTTGACTTCAAGGCCAGTCCTTTCTCAACCGCACCATATTGTTTCTAAGAAACTGAATAATATATTGGCAATTATAATGAAGCATTCTCCAAAATGATTGTTTTCCTAATTTTAGAATAAAGGCGGATCTCTAGATTTATATTTCAGCAATTAGGGAAAATTATGTGATTAAAGTAGCAAAACAATTTGTAGATATTTTCATATTATTAGAGGTCCTTAGGAGAAAAATGAAAAGTATAGAACCATAGAATCATGAACAATATTTAAAGATGTGAATAATGTACAACAAAATATATAGAATCTACTCTTGGAAGCTTGAATCCATCCACTAATAGCAACAATAAACATTTAAGCACCTACCCTATGAGGCAGGAAGGATGTTAATGTGGAAGCATATTGAGGTCCTTCCACACTAGAAAATGGGGATATAAAGACAAAAATGAAGCATTCTTTGCATTAGAAAAATTTAAATTCTACTGGAAAATAGGAAATTCACACAGATAACTAAATGCAAGCTAACTTGAGGAGAGGGAAAGCAATAACTACTGAAGCAATCAGGAAAAGCTCCACATAAGGAAGTGACACCTGAAGATAAAGCTTCTGAGAGGCAGAAGTGAAGACAGTGTATGTCAACAGCAGGGGAGGTAGTTTGTGAAAAGCCACAGAAAAAGGAAATGGAATCTGAATTTAAAAAACAGCTAACAGGAAAATCTGGCTAAAAAGCACAGTGCATAAAGGGAGAAGGAACAGGAAATAAGTCTAGAGAGCCATGTTGGAACTTGATTGCAAAGGCAAGATGTGTTTATATTTTATCCTGGGCAATAAGTAGCCTCTGAAGATTTTTGACCAATGACGTGGTCAGGCCTATGCCATCACCTGGTTATAAAGTTGTAGTTGGGAAATAAAAGCAACATCTGCAATCGAGGCTATATTATTACGGTGACAAAATATATATGTAATGCTATGCACATTGTGGCATGATAAAACACACAATATAATCAATCTAGAGCCTATGAGGAAAAAATAACTTCAATTTGAATCATTTAGACGTATTACTTTGGATGATAATTTGTTTTAGAATTATCTAATGATAATGATGTTTCTGATTGGCTTTTTAAAGTGGCAGAAGGAACTTTAGATTAGGAAATCTAAACAAAATTAGATCCTCATCTGCCTCCCTGAAGGTATTACTAATAAGCCAAAGGGAAGCTGGCATAGGGGAAAAGGTTAGCAACAGGAAAGGGTTTCAGATTCACAGCAAAGCTTTACATTGGAAGCCTAGTCTTCTATACATATGTATGTGTATGGATTTGATCTTTTTTAGTTCTCCTCCTCTGGCCAGGTGAATGTCTTCTTCTTAATGTTGTCTTAGGTCTTGGCTATTCCAATCCGGCTTAGTCTGTATGATGGATTAAACTCAAAGTTTCTGATAGAGAAAGATAACATCTGGGAATATTTCTATAATGCTGAAGTCTCAGCCCTTGCATAATCTACTTTGATAACCTAGCTTTGAATGTAACAGTCACAGACTTGGACCAGAAGCACACTTATGAGATACAAGTAACAGCTGCTTTGTGCCCTTTTGGTGAAATTTTGGCTCTTCTAATTCTTGCTCAAAACTGACAAGAGGGCCCAAGTCCCTCTCTCAGCCATGTTGCCTAAAATTACATAAGCTAGTTCTCCATGATCTCTTTTCTTGAGTTGTGAGGTCACATGTTGCTCCCACTACTCCTGGACTCCTTTTCAGGCCAGTATCTCATGGCAGATACTCGGTTCATAGGCAGAGCTAAAATAAGATACAAACCCTGAGGGCAATGAATAACTGTTATTGTCCTGGACTAGCTACCTATTATATCTACTTCCCTGTACTCAAGTTGATTCTTTTAGACTCATAGATTTAAAGGTGGAATGTCCCCAGGGAATCTCGTAATCAACTTCCTTATTTTACAGAAAGGGAAACTGAGTCCCAGAGAAACAAGATGATTTGTCCAAGATTACATAGCTAGCAAGAGGCAGAAGTGGGATCTGAACCTAGTTCTTTTTACTAGAGAGCCAATGAGATTTTCTACTTCCCAAAGGAACAGCTTTCTAGGATCCTGGTTTGCAAAAGAAAAATTGCTTAAACATAGAGCCACTACAGAATATTCCCCTCAAGTAAAAGATGGAAAAATGAAAGGCAGGTTTTATGGTGTTATAGTCTACACTGATTATTGTTTATGCCACTAATTTGGCTTTTCATAGTTATTTAACTGTTGTATTAATATATGCTCTGGATGCGCTATCGTATTGTATAATGGAGGCAACTGGACCCTTAAGATTGAGTGCTCAGAACATATGCAATATCTACATGGAAGCTTCATGACTGGCTGCTGAGATTAACCTGAGTTTGCATACAAAAGTCTCAATATGAACTCTCTGTTCTCTGGAAGTTTTCAAGTGAGGAAGAAGAAATGTTGAAGGCCTCCAGGTCAATGAAGAGATAACTGCCATGTAGCTATGAATGAACAGTCTCTGTTCTTTTTTTTTTTCTTTACATTTACTCTTTCCTTATCAAAAGTAAATTTTAGGGGCT
>NW_020955033.1:39596674-39597323 GCF_900497805.2 Vombatus ursinus | reverse complement strand
TATATATATATATATATATATATATATATATATATATATATATAAAAGTGAATGTTAAACCATCCCTGCATTCCTGGTATAAATCCTGGTTGGTTGTAATGTATAATCTCTGTAATATATTGTTGTAATCTTTCAGCTAGGTCATTACGACTATTATACTCAAATTTACTACAAAGGACATATGAAGGAAGAAGCTATCTGCATCCAGAAAAAGAATGGATAAATAGAAGTATGTATAGAATGGTTTTACACATACACACATATTATATATACACACAGATATTTGCATCTAATGATAGCCATCTCTAGGGTGCAGAGGGGGAGAAAAAAAGGAAAAAAGAGAAAGTTACATGATAACTATTACATATTTAAAAGGAATAGTAAGTTGTACATAATAGATTTTCAGTTTCCTGTACAATCATCTTTTCTTTCTATTCTACCATGTTATGGAAATGCTGTTTTTATTTCTTAAATTCAGAATAAATTTTTTAGAAAAGTGAATGAATATCAATGAGGCAACAAACTAGGTTATGACCTTGTGAGCTGTAAAAGGTCAGAAGAATGGGGCAGCTATATGGCACAGTGGAAAGGGCTCTGGCCTTAGAGACAGGAGGACCTGAGTTCAAATTCAGCCTCAGACACATGACAG
>NW_020955033.1:39547030-39596638 GCF_900497805.2 Vombatus ursinus | reverse complement strand
AAAAAAAAAAAAAAAAAAAAAAAAAAAAAAAAAAAAAAAAAAAAAGGTCAGAAGAATAAAAAATGTCAGCTCATCAACCACAGCCTACAGTAGCAATAGCAGAATCTGGGGAGGAATCTGCCCTGAGGAGTAACCTACTTGATGCAGGCCAACACCAATGCGACTAGTGGTCAAGATTATATATTCTGAAGGGGATCAACTCATCTATCAGCTATGTAACACTTAGAAGTGAATATAGGACTCTGCAAAGGAAGGAAAGGACCACCCCCTCAGCCCCAGGCCAGAGAGATTCCCTTCCTCCCTTGGGTTGTAGGGGGGAATGGTTTTTGTTTTTGTTTTTTAAAACAATCACAGTTTGACATGGAAGCTGTGGAAATGGAGGTCTGATTAATGAGGTAAATGTATTATGTTGCCCTAACAGAATAATAATCTGGCTAAACTCTGATGGAGGTCATTGATCACCTGAAGCCAACAGATTACCTGCTTTAGTTTATATTAGAAGGAAAAAACTTTTCATTTATTTTGCCACCTCTCTAAAGTATGACCAACAGCCAGTCCTCTGAATGTTTGGAAACATTTAAAAAATTTACATTCAATTTAAGAAAGATTCTATGTAATACTATTGACTTGGAACCCTAATAAAAGGGTATTCATGCATTCATTAAACACCTCCCTTACTTGTTCCTTCATTCCCCACTCCCAATAAAAATAAGAATATATAGCACCAAGTAGCCTTAGTGGGAAGGAAATTTTGGGAATAGATAGTTTGTGACATATTCACCTGACAAATGATACGAGACATTTTCCCTCATTTAGTACACATACTGGCAAAAAGTCTCAGGTTTTGTGTACCTCGAGTCCCATAGAGGCAGGTAACTTTGAGGAGAATGTTGGACAGCATTCAGTGAGAGGCTTGAGTGAGTCTAAGAGGTCCTTCATCTGAGTGAAGCTGAGGGGGAGGGGGAGAACATTTTTTGGTTAGGGGAAAAAATGCTACTTACATAACCACTTAAAATAGGAGTTCCCTTCTCCTACTCCTTTATTTTTCTTTTCTCCCCTCTTCCCCACTACATAGTCATCCCATCCTCATTAGTCAACTTGCCCCAGGCATAATGTAGGGAAGAAGAGAGGGAGGAGAAGAGGGTCAAATTCTAAAATGTTACTGGTTACTCTAGTTGTTGCTTCCTCCCTCACTCTCCAAGGCTGCACTGTTGTGTCCCCTGGTCATCTCCTCATTTCTCTTCCCCTACTCTCTGTCCCTACGTAGAAACTTTGGTCTGTCATTTAATCTAAAAACCCTGAACTTGATCTGGTTCTTGTAAAATGTCAAGAACAGCCTGATTCAGAATTTTTACTGTTAAGTGTCCATAAATCTTAATTCATTCCTTAGACTGCAAAGGCCTAAAGCCTATACCAATGCTTAGACTGCATTAGCACCTATGTTCAACTTTCTTTCCCTAGAATTCTAACTAAAAAATAGAGAAAAGGAAGGGAATCTAGAAGGGAAACTTTTTACTCCCTGACTCTTGATTTTGTTGTTAGCAGTAAAAACCCTTAGAAAACCTCAAAAAGGTTGTGAGTTTACATTAGGGACAAAGGCATAGGAGATACTGCTATACCAAATTATTTCACTCTGGAAAAGGAAGATGCTCTGAAAACTACATTAAAAAAATCCAGTGCTAGAGATATAATTAAATCCTATTTCCATTGCTGGATTAACATCCTAAATGAACTTGGTCCAACACTCAGGAAATAAGCCAGAAAAGACATTTTAATTTAGTTTAGCAATAAACATGAACAAAAACAAACCAAAACAAATCTCTATGTCTGTTACGTGATGGAAAGGAGGATCTGTAGTAAAACAGACCTTATTTTCACACATCTGGGAGTAGAGAGGGGAAAGAAAAAGAACAAAAAAGATTCAAAATTATTTAATGTTCCTCTTCATTTTACTTTAAGCTGGTGAAGATAACAAATTATATGTACTTTTCACATGATGTACCCTTGAAATAACTGAGCACTTGGGCTATGACACTGGCAGATTCTTCAAAGGCATAGGGGGTGGGGATTGGAAAGAGGTTTGATGAAGTCACTAGTGTTACTGGAAAAAAGTATTTCATAGTTTTACAATGAATGGCACTTTTTCAAAGTGCTTTTACATACAATATCTTGTTAATTCACAGATAGCATGCTTAAAAAACTTCAGAAAAAATTGTTGATAATGTATATTACATTATGTAGCTTGGGTATATCTAAAAGCATTTACTTTCTGGTTACTTTTTAACTAAGATGACAAGTTTGTTTTGGAAGAAAAGCATGGTTACTATAATGCTGATAAAGTATTCTGCTCTAAAATAGTTCAACCTAAATTGTGACAAGTACGGCAGTACATTACTCATTCTAATTCAAAAGAAATGATGTTGCTTTCACCAAGTATATAAAACAAGAACAGAAAAAATAAGCAAATTTAAAACATGATTAATAGCTATCTGTGATTTTATGTGTAAATTTGAGACTAATTTTACTTCCTTTCTCCTTCTTCCTTTCTTCCTTCCTCCCTCCTTCTGTCCCACCTTCCTTCCTTTTAAACAGGATAGTATTTAGGGCCATTATTGCTAATGGTGTTAATTTTGTTTACACTTCTCCAATGTACTTATCCCATAATATTTTGTTTATACTTGTGAAGAAGCAATGGAAAGAGATTTGGATTTGGAGATGGAGACCTATGCCTTAGTTTTTTCATGAGTGGAGTCATTAACTTATATGATTTTTTAATATCCGTTTTAGTTAGAAACATCCTAAGTAATTTAATCTTTTTGGGCCTCAGTTTCCTTATTTAAAAAAATAGAGGTTGGATTCAATGACCTCTAATGCCCATTCTAGCTCTAAATACATGAGCCTATGAACTGCCATTTTAATAATTTGATTAGATTCTGCACTTGGTGCAAATAAGAGCAAGTGTGGTATAGTGAAATAGCAATGTTTTCAGAGTCAGTTGAGACTTAAGTTCTAAATTCTGTCCCTGGTACTTACCAGCTGTGATCATGGGCAAATTACTTGACCTCTATTAGGCTCAATTTCCTTATCTGTAAAATGGGTATAACAATAGTACCTACCTTACAGGGTTGTTGTGAAGGTCAAAGGAGATTTGACAATAATCAAATCATATTGAATTTGAAATCATAATCAAATAAAATTTGACTATAAAATCAAACTTATGTAAAGTGTCTTTAAAACCTTAAAACACTATTTAAATCTTCTTCTTCTTAGTTTCTCTAACCATAAAATGAGAACAATAATACCTAGTTCCTACCTCACTGGGATGTTGTGAAGCTCAAATGTGATAATGTACTTAAGAAGTGCTATGCCAATCATAATGTATTATATAAATGTCAGCTATTATTCTAATTCTTATTAGAATTATTATTACTAAGAGTGGCAATGTACTGAGGTGGCCAGGGCTATGGCTTTGAAAACAGGAAGACCTGGGTCCAAGATCCACCTCTGATAAATTCTGGCTTTGTATCCTCTCAGCAACTCTCTAAGACTCTAAGCTGTATAGAAGAGGGCTACAAGATCCAGACCCTGTTTTCCATCCTCCTAAAATTATTATTGTTAAAGAATAAGTTAGAATAAATGTTTAATGTTTATCCAGAGAAAAATACATTGAAGTAAAATTCTTGGATGGATGTGGCCTCTACTTAGAGGCTTCTCTCTACTAAGGTTGCTAGTCCCCTGTTCAATAGTCAGGATGGCATTCCACGCTTCTCCAGCTTGATGGAGCCTGTCCAGCCTTCTGCTCTACTTGCATAAGCTTCAAAAACATATGATCATCTCCTTACTAGGATGGAATCTCAGAAAACTTGAGTTGGGGGTGGTCCTCTTTGGCCAAACATTAAATGAAAACTACTGTTAGGTAATGAATGGTGGCAATGAGGTAATGAATGGTGGCAATGAGGTAATAATTTAAACATAATAGGCTTCACACAACCTTATCTAAGGAATGAATCCTTAAAAGTAAAAGATGTTGGTTGAGGCTCAACAGGTATATCAACCCTATAGTGCATATAATAATTAAATGTATATCTCTAGCATTGGAGATTTTTTTCTTAAATGTAGTATTCAGTTTCTTTCCTTTCTCCACTCAGTGTCTTAAAAAATACAACCCAAAATTTAATTATGAAAATGTTTATAGATCATAGATTGCATTTCTATCTTCCAAAAGAAATTCTGCTTACGAATTTCAACTTTTAATTAACGGCAATTAAAATAAAAGAATTCAAAAGTTAATCACGGAAAAAATGTGAAACTTTTCCTTGGACCTTTTCTTTCCTAATCACTGCTAGCAGTCTGGCTTATAGTTCTGCTATATTTGTGACTACCTTTCTATTTACACCAGACTTGATGCCAAACTGGGATTATTCAGGTAAACAAAACTTTGACATTCAGTTTTTAAAAAAATTACGCTTGTTTGACAAGGAGAAATAAATTAAATTCAACCAAAAAGAAACAATAGAAAAATGACTAGTATTAATGATGATATGACTTCTTTACTCTCTAATGTCTGTACTACAGAAGTTTGCTCAGAATTGATAGCTGGCAAATGTTTTCAGAATGCGCATTCTTTGTTTTTAGCTAAACGGAAAGACTTGTGTATTAACTTTTTAAAGAAATGTTGTTGCCAACCTTTTCAGTTCTTGAGTTTTATTTACTTATTTACATACACACAGGTACAAACACATGAATGCATGCACACACATAAGTGCACATACACACCCGTGAGAGGAAAATAATAAAAACAATCAGAAATCCCTTCTGTAATTGCCTTAAGAATGTTCTTCATCAAATTGTTAAGATAAAAAAAACCCAATATTTTGAGACAGTATCTATTTTTGAATTGAACTATTTAAATCTCAGGTTTAGAAAGGTTGATTAGTTTATATTCTAATTGTATATTCAGCTCCCTATTGACTCTAGAACTAGCTAATAAGCTTTATTAGAATAATTTTCAGCCCTTCCTATTTCTTTCTCTCTATATTTGTGATAAATATCAGGCTAAAAGACTGTACAGGATGTGTCATATCTTGCCACTTTCTGATTTTATTATTTATAATTTCTGTATTTCCTCTAATCTCATCAACTATCTCCTGTGTAAAAAACTGCTCAGAACTAATTTTCAGAATCTATGTTAATGAAAATACAAAAAAATGGATCAAAACTCTACCAAGTCCCTAGTTACTTTCTACACTTGCAAACTTAAATTCCTTACAACTATAGGGATGAATGGACAATTTATAGTTTTCCAAGCTCACTTAACATTTCTTCTCAGTATTTTTAAGTATTTCAATGAAGGAGTTGATGACAAGAGGTTTTGGTTACATCCAAAACCAATCCAAAAAAAGAGGTTTTGGTTACATTAGACACTATAGTCTAATTGGAGAACCTTGGTAGCAAGACATCACTTTGTACACAAAGTCAGTATAATTTTAAAACCTGATTCAAATAAGACTTCTCTCAGGCTGTGACATCACAGAGTCACTATTTTCCCCTCTAACTCCTTTTCCTCTGTCATTCTCATACACATGTCTAGCTGTCTCAGGAGAATGGAGGAAGCTTCACTACTATTCTAGGTCCACAAAGCTACACTGGATGACATATATGGTATAAGTGCAGAACTGGGAGTTCTAAAGATATTCTAGAATTCCAAAGTATTTGTATAGGGACAGAGAGACTCAGAGTTCTCTCTTATGGATCAGGTTTTATGTCTTTGTACAATTCTGCACTCAGAGGCTTCACAACCACCAGAGGGACTTTAAATTGGCATTTTCTAACATACTCAACCTTCTCTCATATTATTTAATTTAGCAAACATTTCTAAAGCATCTACTATGTCCAACAATTCTGATTCTCTGTTATTATTCCCTGAAACATATTCTGTGCTTTATCCAAACTGAATGGCTCTTTGATTTTTAAACATTCCCTGTGTTTCCCCACATCTGCAATTCAGCTTAAGCTATTCTCTATGTTTACTTTGTTGCTTGTTGTGCTTATTGAATTTCTAGGAAAACTTTAAAGTCTTACTCAAAAAATATTCTCCTCCATGAAGGCTTCTCTGATCTGCCTGGTTCATAAAAAGACCTTCTGTGGACTTCAAATAACTTTACTACAATTCTTTGCTGCACTTATTTAATTCTGAGTAATACAGTTATCTGTACAGGAATTGTATTACCATATTAGACTGTAAGCCCAATGTGGGCAGGGACTTTCTCTCAGCTATACTTTCCATAACCCCTAGTACCTCATAAAGTTCCTAACACACAGAAAATGCTTAAGAAATGTTTGTTGAATTGATCAAAGTTTTATAAACCTATTCGAAAAATAAGTATATTCATTGTTCATCTTCAGAGAGACTGAGGACAAAGTGATACCTGGGACAAGGCATAGTAACAACTCACCTCACTTCTCATACTACAGGAGTCTCTCCACCCCTTAATATGAACACATTACTTTTGCCTTAAGTTTCCCTCAAAAAATTACCATTGTAACTCCTAACTTTTTTCTTCACAGTACTCCCACTCCTGTACCCAAGGAAATCTGACAAATCCTGTTTCTCTGAACAATTATGCACACAGGGAATGCCACAGGGATTCCATAAGAGAAACATATTTGTGTGGGAACATAAGGAAAAATATGATCCATTTTCAAATAAAAAAAGATCCCAAAGACCACTATTTCATATATTTCTTCCAGTCAATGTAATCTCTAAAATACATTCACAAGATTTTGCTTGCTGTATACAGTCTGAACTGGCACTACCCAAAATTTGAAATATTAATCATCTCTTTTGGTTAATCCTATTTTTGCTACTCCACACATCAGTAGGCAAAGAGAACACAAGTATACTTCACTTTATAGAATATCATAGACATAGAACAAAATAGACTATAAAATAAAATAAATTTCTATGAATGAATACTATTCTTTCTTTTTATTTCCATTATAAAATCAGAGACAATTCACTTAGGGAGCAGGAAATCCCAAAATATCGAATTAAATTTTTTTACATACAAAGGTGGCGAGGTTTAATATATGACTTGTAACTTACAAGAATGCTTTTCAGTCAATGAATCTATAACAAGCATTTATAAAGTAATTGAGCCTTGAATTGTACCAAAATGATACATTTTTCTGTCCACAAGGATCCTGTAATCTAATTGAGAAGACAAGATATATGCACATGAAACAGTAAGCAGATAAGACTGTATTATATAAGTATTATATACTATGGAACAGAACACAGTTTTAGAAACTAGCAAATTTATATACTAAATTATTGCTTATGTAGTATAGGCAAGAACTGTAGAAGAACAAGTAGAAAAAGTACTTGATTTGAAAGTAAAGGAACTGGTTCAAATCCCAGCTTTATCATTTAACACTTTGGATGAGCCACTTACATCATTTTGGGCCTCAATTTTCTTCATCTATAAAATGAAGAAATTAGATTTTTATTGTTGTTTAGTCATTTCTCAGCAGTGTCTAACTTCATGACCCCATTTAGGGTTTTCTTGGCAAAGATACTGGAATAGTTTGCCATTTCCTCCTGCAGCTCATTTTACAGATGAGGAAACTGAGGCAAACAGAGTTAAGTGACTTGCTCAGGGTCATATAGCTAGTAAGTGTCTGAGGTTAGATCTGAACTCAAGAAGTCTTCCTGATTCAAGACCCAGCACTCTGTGCACTATGGTACCACCTAGTTGCCCAGGAATTAGATTAGATAACTTCTAAGATCCCTTCGACCTTTGAATCTGTGGTCCTTTGGAGTCAGATAAGTTAATGGAATCTGGTGGAAGCAGACTATTTTCTGCCATGGCAGAGGTGGTAGCAAGCCCTGGGAGGGCTCGAGTTGCAACTGCTCTGTGAGGGCCCCTTCAGCCCCTTTAGCCTTCACTACTTTCTTCTCCTCCTCAGCAGGGGAGGGTCAAGTATGTTTGGGAAAAGCCAGCCAGGATCCCAGCAGACAGTAATGGCAACAGGGTTGATGCTATGTACAAGTCTGTCTACAACTGGTAGAAGCCCAATCCGGCAGTAAAGATGCATTTTCTTTTCTTTTTCAATATCAAGATGCTGACCAACATGCAAGACAATTCCCGGTTGGCAAAGGGATGAGCCCAAAGCCTTGACATTTACTTTGCCACTAAGCCCCCTGGACAATTGGGCATTAATATCTTCCCTGAAGCTAAACTTTCCTATTGTGTAATCTCTATTAGAAAGTTAGCTTTTGAAAGGAAGGATATTTCATTCATGCATTCATTCATTTATCTATTTATTTATTTATTTGCTTTTTGGTGAGGCAATTGGGGTTAAGTGACTTGCCCAAGGTCACATAGCTAGCGAGGGTGATGTGTCTGAGGCTGTATTTGAAATCAGGTCCTCATGACTCCAAGGCCAGAGCTCTATCCACTGTGCCACCTAGCTGCCCCTAGTATGATTCACTTTTAAAAATGCGGTATCTCCAGTGTTTAGCATAGTAATTGGCACATTTTTAGCATAGTGCTTAGTGTAGCTTTTAATAGGGCAGCCAGATGACACAGTGCATAGAGCACCGGACCTGGAGTCAGAAAGATCTGAGTTCAAATTGGTCACACTAGCTACGTGACCCTGGGCAAGTCACTTAACTTTGTTTGCCTTAGTTCCTCATCTATAAAATGAGCTGGAGAAGGAAATGGCAAACCACTCTAGTATCTCTGCCGAGAAAACCCTAAAAGGGTTCACGAAGAGTCGGACATGAATGAAACGAGACTGAACAAGGCATTTAATAATGCTTTTTTAACATTCATTCATTCATTCATTCATTTCCAGGGCCCAGTGGGTGGCAAAATGAACCCTAGTAAAGGGTACTGGGACTTGGAGATGGACAGATCTGCCAGGTGACATGAGTGATCTGAGAAGTGCTAGGGAGAAGTTTAAAACGGAGGAGAAGAGTGTCCCATTACTTTCAGTCAGTCAATAAGCATTTATGAAGCCCTTACTATTGCCGGGCGCTAATCATGCTAGGGATACAAACACGAGCAGAAAGCCACTTGCTTCAAAGGAGCTTATATTCTAACGGAAGAAGACAACACAAAAAGTGGAGCTGGAAAGCGGGAGGAGGAGATGGCGGGAGAAGATGAGGCGCTGTTGGGACCCGGCAGACAGAGTCTTGTGGAGACGAGTCAGGAGTGCGGCCTGGAGAGGAAGGGGGGCATGGTTGGCCCGGGCCTGCCTCCTTAAAACGGAGGCTCTGGGAAGAACCACCCTTTTTGGAGGGAAAAGCTATAGAGGCAAAGGCACTTCCGATGTGAGAAGAAGCCCAAGGGTAGAGTGAGCCTCCAAAGTGAAGAGCGCTGGCATTAAGGGAGACTGAAAGGCCTCTCATAGAAGATGGGATTTTAGCTGGGGCTTGGATGAAACCAGGGAAGCCAGGAGATGAAGAGGGGAAGGGAGAGTATTCCAGGCATGGGGAATACCCCATGAAAATGCCTGGAGTGTGGAGATGTAATGTCTGGTGTGACGACCAGCAAATAGGGCACTATCATTGGATTGCTGGGGACATGAGGGGAAATGAGGTATAGGAAGACTGGAAAGTGAAGGCCTTTGAATATTAGGCCCTGGAGTTAATGGGGCCACTGGAGTTTATTGGGGGTGTGTATGAAAAGATCAAATTTATGCTTAAGGAAGACTAATTTATTGGCTGAGTGGAGGAGGGTTGAGACGTGAGAGAGATTTGAGGCAAGCAGAGCCACCAGCAGGCTGTTGGGAGGTGTGAGGTAGTGATGGTGGCAGCATCAGAGGATAGAAAGGGGAGCAAACAAAAGAGGTTACAAAGATAAAATGAACAGACTTTGGCAACAGATTATATATGGAAAGTAAGAGAGAGTAAGGAGACAAGAATGATGTGTAAGTTGCAAGCCTGAGTGACTGGGACCAGTGCTTTTGGCACAGTGCTCGGCACATAGCAGGTGCCTATAATATCTTAACCAGTCATAGTTAAGTCAGGAAGAAGGGAGGGTTTCAAGGGAAAGAAATTGAGTTCAGTTCTTGAACAGGTAGTTGCAGATGCAGGACTGCAGGTTAAGAGAGAGAGAATATGGCCAGGTCTGAGAAGAATCAGCAGAGACATGATATTTGAAACCAGGGGAACTGATGAGATCACCAGATAAAATCATATCAAGGAAAAAAAGAAGAGGACCCAAGACAGAGCCCTATGGGATACGCCTAGGTCATGATTCATCGTTCAGAAGATTCGGCAAAGGTAACTGAGAAGTGGTCAGATAGTTAGGAAGTGAACCAGGAAATCTAGAAAGAAGATGGGATTAAGAAGAAAAGGGTGACTGACTATCAATTGCAACAGAGGGGTCGAGAAGGGTGAAGACTGAAAAAAGGCCACATCTAATGATGTGGCAATTGAGAAGAGATTTTGTTAATTTTGGGGAGAGTAGTTTTGGTTGAATAATGTAGATGGGAGCCAGATTGTAGAAAATTAAAAAGAGAGTAAGAGGAAAAGATTTGGAAGCATTGATTGTAGATGGTTTTCTTAAAGAGTTTAGCCATGAAAGGGAGAAAAGATATGAAATGTTAGTTTGTGGGGAGGGTTGGATCAAGAGAGGATTGAAGAGATACCTCTTGGAGAATGACCTCAATTTTTTTTCTTTTCTTTTTTCAATTTGATAGGACTGGGGAGCTTGAACGGATAAATGAAGCCAAAGTCCACTTACTAGAGACTAGGTACATGGTCAGAGGAACTCTGGTAGCAAGACTGAGTTATGATGAATAGTCTGAGCTATAGGGAAAAAAAAAGGTTTTTATATGTCATCTCCTTAAGTGCCAGACTATATGTTCAGGCCCTTACATTTGGTAAAATGGCTTTAACTTAGGGAACTCAGAGGTGAGGAGTCACACCGGCCATTACAGAAGCAGTATGCGCCTTTATCAGTTCTCTAAATTAGAAATTTTGTAATCTTAAACAAATATCAGAGTGTGGTCACAGCTTACCAAAAACTGAAAATCACCCTGAACAGAAACTGAGCATCCATACACACATAATAATATCCATGACGATGAAGCTAGCGACCCTACTCCTGGAAGGGTTTTGCAAGCTTTGAGTCATTTTTGATCAGTGTTGATAGATTTGCACTGATTCAAACAGTGTCTCACCCAATTCTTGTTACAAACAGTACACATTTGCAAGACAGATGGCTGAGACTAGGGGTACAGTCTGTGACTGTGGCACAGAGAGACGCTGGCTATATGGAAACTCAAAACCATGAATCTGGCCTCATCAGCATTGTGTCTTAACCAAACGAGGGAAGTGGCCTCATGCATGAAGGAAAGAAGATAAAGAAAACTGACAATTACTTCAGAGATGGTGGAGATAACTACTAGTTTTAAGATTTCCATTGGTCCAATTGCATCAAATTTAGTTGTGGAAGTACACAGATGTCAACCTTGTTCAACTATCAAGATGCCTGTTTGGACATGCCTCACCTGTATCAGCGTCAATCCTTCAAACACCTGCAATCCACTAAGGCAGATCACAACACATCTACAACTCGGCAGATACCGAGCGACTTGCCCAAGATCACGCTGTTAGTAAGTGTCAACAGTGGAATTTGAACCCAAATCTTCTTGACTCCAAGTCCAGAACTCTATACTTACTATGCCATACTGCATTCCTATACAATGCCTCTTGTGCAGCTACATGAAATTTAAACCTAAGATCTACACACAGTTACTAAGAGATCTTTTCTAACTTCTGGGCCCATGGTGCCACTGGTCATATTCTTAATTTCTTTTTGGAACAGTCAACTGAACTTATGATTTAGTTTTTTTCCCTTTTTTTTTTTAGGCAATTGGGGTTAAGTGACTTGCCCATGGTCACACTGCTAGTAAGTGTCAAGTGTTTGGTCTGAGGCTGGATTTGAACTCAGGTCCTCCTGACTTCAGGGTCAGTGCTCTAGCTGGCCTAGCTGCCCCCTGAACTTATGATTTAAAAATGCTTTTCTTCTTTTTTTTAAAAAAAATTTTTTTAAAGCCTGATACATTGCTGTTATTCTTATCCTGAGTACTTGACATAGTGATCTAAGAATACTCTTGACAATGTATGAAAATGCTATAGGATGATCTTTCTTTTCATTTGTCATTGGTTCTTTCTGGGCCCCAGTAATTCTCTCAACACAGAACATATAAAGAGGAGGTTCTAATATTTAAAGAAAATCAATACATTATTCAATGTAATTTAATTCAATAAACATTTATTAGGAATTTTCTATGATCAAAGTGCTATAATAAGTGCCAGTAATGTAAAGATAGAAATAGGCCTTGATCTAAAGGAATTTACCATCTACTAGTGTGAAGGATAAATAACTAAAGTATAAGAGAGAGTGAGTTGAGTGCATAAGAGGGATGCAGGCAAAGTGTTATGAAAATCTGAGGAGAGAGGTAATTTTCATTTGTGGGAGGGTCAGAGAAGGCTTCATGGAAGAAATGCCTCTGAGTTGAGGCTTGACCAAAGGGGAAGAACTTCAATGGGAAGAGTTCATTCCAGGCTTAAGAGATAACATGAACCAAGGCATGCAGATTGAACAGGCCATGGTAAAAACAGGGAATTCAGAGAAGTCCTGTTTGACTAGAAAGCAGCCTATATAAAGGGAGCAGTGAGATAAGACTGGACAGACAGAGGTTGGAGCCAGAATGAAGACTACCTCAAATATCTGAGGTAAGGTCTATACTTGATATTCTATAGGCACTGGAAGCCATAGAGATTTTTTGAGTATAGAAGTGACATGATAATATTGATGCACTGAGAATATTACATGGATATCACTTTGTACAGGAAGATGGAAGAGGGGATAAGCTGGAGACAAAAGCTAATTAGGAGATAAATAAAATGCCCAGGGTGGAAGAAGATGAATTACCTAAACAATATTTTAAGATATCCTCCCATGATAACTGATGAAATGATCCCAAGCACAACCCCAATGATCTAGGAAAACAGAACATTTTACTTAACAGTTTAAGGACCACACTTGTGGTTATTGCTAGGCCAAAGGTTAATCAGAAATCAAAAAGGTAGTAAGGAGAGGGACACCAGTTCCTGTGAAAAGAACTCTACAGTTGTAGAAGCCAGTTTTTCTTTTTGTAAAAAAAGGGGTACATGGCTTCTGACCCTTAAGGAGCCAGGAGAAGAATACAACAGCTTGGCCAACTCAGCTTGGAGTCAGAATCTCAATTCTGATTCACCTCTGCCATTAACTCATTGCATGGGACTTGACCTGTGAAATTCATTAACCTATGTTTCTCTCCATTTTGACTAAAGAAAATAGCCAGAGGGTTCTGTGATGGTTGAAGCTTATTTCCTTTGTGTTATCACTCACTGGGGCTAGAGCTGTCTTTCAGCTGCAAGTACATAAAGGATGTATTGAATCATATATATTGCTGAAATTTAAAAAGAAGTGAAGCCTAGAATTCTACATAAAATATTAGAGCCGACTATAGCCTTAGAGATCAGTCTAATCTCTTTAATTCACAGCTAAGGAAGGTAAGACCTAGGAAGGTAGGCAAAAGGTTCACAAGGCCAGTGTGGCTGATCTAGGGCTGACTCCTAGTCCTCTTTCTACAACATTGTTATCTCTTTAAAAACTGGTTGCCTTACTTAATTGGGTGACTACATAGAAATGCTGTATATGCCTACTTGGCAAAGGTGGCAACAGGCATATAAAAGAGACCCTAAAGATCACTACAAAAATGCCTTGAGACATGATCTCTTTCTTAATTGCAGACTTGTTAAGTGGAATTGGTGAGATGAATTTTAGTAGACAAACTGCTTTTAAATTCATATATTTTTAAAGCCATGGTACACAAATGCAAAATTTGTTTTTAGATACAATCATCTTAGCCAAGGTCAACACTTTAAAAAAAGTTATGCTGCTGGGAAAAAGGGAAAAAATTTACTAGAAGACAAGAGGACCCACGTTCAGGTTGGACGGAATGAGAATGGATGGTGGTGAGAAAACAGATCTGCTTTACTATCTGAATGACCTTTGCACTGGTATGAAAAGAACAAAAATGCTTAGCAAGCAATGGAAAGAAAGGAAACGTATAATAGTGTCTCTCAAGACAGGAAGTCCTGGGTTCAAGTCCTGCCTTTGGCATACATTAGATGTAAAACCCTGGGCAAATTAGTTATATTCTTAGGGCCCCAGACAATTCACCAAGATTATAAATTTTTTAAAAATATACATATGCAATTGATATTAATACACAAAGTATGTAAATATATTTGATATGAATATATGAGAGTAAAATCCATCCTCCAATTATTGGATACAGCTAGGTAACTTTTTAAAAAAGAATATAGTACACAGGAAAGGTATAAAACTAGTTCTATCATGTAAAAAAGGAGATAAGTAGTGCAGCTAGGTGGCATAGTGGATAAAGTACTAGGCCTAGAGTCAAGAAGACTCATCTTCCATATTTCAAATGTGGCCTCAAAAACCTAGTAGCTGTGTGACCCTAGGCAAGTCACTTAATCCAGTTTACCTCAGTTTCCTCATCTGTAAAATGAGCTGGAAAAGGAACCACTCCAGTATCTCTGCCAAGAAAAGGGGTCATGAAGAGTCAGATACAACTGAAAAATGACTGAAAGATAATAGAATTGGAAAAGGGTGAACTTGGAGATAAGAAAAATAAAAACTATAGACAAACATATGAAAAAAAGTGGTCCAAATGAATAACAAGAGAAATATAAATCAAAGCAATCTTTAGGCTTCAATTTATACCCTGAAAATTGCCCAAAATGACCCAAAAAAATGGCAAGAGTCAATGTAGGAGTGGTTGTGGAATAGTAGGCAGATTGATACACTACTCCAACTCATCTGGAAGACAATTAGGAGAATGAAAGAAAAGTTACAAAATGGTTCATCTTCTCTTGGTGATCCCATGACTGTACATGCATCTCAAAGAGTCCAAGAACAAATGCTCTCAAATACAGCAAAATATTTATAAGTAGCACTTTCTGTGGCAGCAAAAAGCTGTAAAACAAAGTAGGTTCCCATTGAGTGGAAAAAGGCTAAACAAATTGTGATATATGAATGTAATGGGTATTATTGCACCAAGAGAAGAATATAAGAAATTCAAAGAAATATAGAAAGGCTTATACGAATTGATGATTGAGGCAGAAGCAGGAAAATAAGATATAAAATATAAATGAAAACATTAGCATGCATCTGAACTCAGATTAAATACAAACCAGAACAAATGAATGAACAAACCTCTCTTATCATGGTAGAGAGGTGGAAAATTATGGGTGTATAATGTTATTGGACACAACTATTGTGTTTTTCTTAAGCAGAGGTAGTATAAAGAGAAAAGACTGCTGTACAAAAAGCAAAAAGTATCACTAAAAACCTTTAAAAAGAATGCAATGCACAGGAAAGGTATCTATCATGTAAACTAGTTCCATCATGTAAATAAGGAGATAGGAAAGTTATTTTTTTCAATTAACAATTAAACTATTTGCCTTTCTATTTAATATTAAGCCTGACTCTTAGTTTGGAGGGTTAAGCAGCATAATGGATAATAGAGCCCTAGTTCACTAATCTGTCAAATGAGGGGGTTGGATCAAGTCTCTAAAGTTGATTTCATCTAAGTCCTAGGATTCTATGATTATCCTTTTGCCTTCCTGTCTCCTAAACTATTAACACTTCCATTAGCAGGTTCCAGTTAAATGCATTCTGGCTAACTTTGTTTTCAGCAAGGAAAAAGCCAGGTAGTTTTTGCATCATTGATTGAGACTTTTAGGACTTGTTGTAAGTTATAGAAAGAAATATAATTTCATTGTGAGACACATCTCTATTAAATAAGTGCAAAGTTGTGATTTGTGATAATTAAAATATTTATAGTGAATTAATGTAATCACAATAAGGTTGCCTCACTCTATGTGGGCATTTAGAGTTTTAAACAATAGGTTTATGATTAGGTGAAATGAAATTCATAGCAAAACTCTGAGAATACATAAGAGGTATTATATATATATGCACATTTCAAACATGCAACCCAAGTTAAAAGTTGTTTCTATATATGGGGAAAGAGATATAGGACCTAAGAGTTTGTTCCTTAGTTATATATGTTTTATTTCTGTAAGTGTTATTAGATGGGGGTAATCAGTTAAAATAGGGGTTCTTAACCTTTTTTTTTTTGAGTTATGGATTCCTCTAGCAGTATGGTGAAACCCATGGATTCCTTAGACTATTTTGAAAATAATTTAGGATTGAAGGAAGTGCTAGATTTCAGTTTAGCAAAAATAACAAAATTAGCAAAAATAAAGATGTGATTTTCCCCATCCATTTTTACAGATCCTTTGAAATCCATCCATGGACCCCAGATTAAGAACTCTTGAGTTAAAAAGATATTAAACCACTTAAGTATTGCCACAACCAGGTAATCAGCTAAGTTGTGAACTGAGGAAAGCACAACTGCTACCAATTGCCCTATAACCATGAGCTTCTCTTTTACTCTGAGACTACTGGTCAGCAGCCTACAAAAGTAGCCTACCTCAGCCACTGGCATGATTTTTGCTAAGCTGGTTATAAATAATCCAAATATTCATTACAGCAGCTAAATTTTGTATAGTACCTTAACATTTGCAAAGAATTTTATGCATATTATCTCTTTTGATCCTCAAAACAATCCTGAAGGTAGATGCTAGAAGTTATCCCCATTTTACAGATAAGAAAACAGGCTTTTAGAGAGGGTAAGTGACTTGCCCAGTCACACAAGTAGTAAGTATCTGAGACAAGATTTGATTTCAGGTCTTCCTTACTCCAAGGTCAGAACTCTATCTACAAATCTACTTAGCCGTCTTTATACTATGATTTGTTGTTGGATGTATAGATTGAAGGGCAAGCCAGGTAGGTTTTTACTGTGGCAGAATAGATATGGTCTGGGAAGATGTTACCTGGGTGTCTATGTTTGTATTCCCCTGTGTTCTGTCCGGCTCTGGAAAGTCTTATTCATTGGACTGTACTGTAAGCTTCTCTGGGTCTTAAGGCACAGAATATGCCAAAGTGTAGTAAAGCTCTTTACAATACTTTCTAAGCCCCACCCAATTCCCCGAATTAGAGGCCACAGCATCCTCACAGTCAGTGGTCATGAGACCCTGACACTAAGTGCTTTATTTAATTCAGAGAATCAGAATGGGAGCCTCTTCACAAAATTCAAGTTTATTATATAAACATTTGCTTGAGGAAAATATAAATTTTCAAACAAACAGGCATTTAAATCTATACAGAATGAATGATATAATTTTTAATGCTAGCTTATAAAACCTTGAAGGGTTTTTTCTATGAGCTTTGCAGCACATAATAGGGAATAGGAAAATTATTATGAGAATAATAAGATAATAATTATTATTGCTAGCATTTATATAGCACCTATTATGTGCCAAGCACTGTGCTAAGTATTTTACAAATATTACTTCACTTGATCCTCACAAAAACCCAGGGAGGTAGGTAGGTGCTATTCTTATTCCCGTTTTGCACTACAGGAAACTGAGGCAAACAGGTTAAATTGACTTGCTTATGAACACACAGCTAGGAAAGCAGCATGTGGAAAAGTGGAAATTGGGATGTTTAGTTTCTCCAGGTATCTCTCTGTGAAGTCAAATCACTTCACTCTGACTCAGTTTCCTCATCTTGAAAATGAAAAAAATTTACCACATCAACTTACAGTTTCTGTTCTGAAATTCTGTGAGTCTACATTAATTGAGAAAATGTTTGCCTCGAATAGCTTTGTTAAAAGTATGAAATCAAAGATATGTAGTGAATTAACACTCATATAGAAGATCAAGAATCAATCCTCAATAGATTAGTGGTTTAAGGATATGAATAAGCAATTCTAATAAGAATTACAAAATATTGACAACCTGATGAATAGTTGCTCCAAATCATTTCTAAAAAGAGAAAAGTAAATCAAACCAACTGAGGTTTCTCTCCATACCCAGCAAATTATCAAAAGTGAGAAAATGGCTGAAATGTTCATTTGTGAGAGATGGTGGAAAGAAAGGCATGCTAACTTACTGTTGGTCGAGCTGTTAATTAGTTCAACCATTCTGGAAAACAATTTAGAATTATTGTCTTAAAAAAGTGACTAGAAAGTACATACTCTTTGACCAGAGATTTCACTATTCTAGAGGCACTCCAAAGAAAGCAAAAGAAAAGAAAGACTGAAAAAGAATAATAGCAGCACCTCTCACGTGGTAGTACAGAAATGGAAAAAAAAGTAGAAGTCTTTACGTCAGGGAATGACTAAAAAATTTTGGTAGTGAATGTGATTTAATATTATTGTATTGTGAAAAAATACAAATATGAAGAATTGAGAGATGTCACATTTCACTAGCTCTCTACTATTGATGCAGAATACAGCATAGTATATACATCATTACTATATAATTCACTGAAATGCTAAGATGTGAGATCCCTTTTTGTCACACTCTCTCACTCCCCTCCTCCAATCCAAGTAAATCTTCTCCCACCCTTCTGTGACATAGGACATCCAAATTCAATAATGAACTTGGGAACAGCCTTAAATTCTCTCCCTACCTACATGTAAAGTTAACCATAATATTCATGATTCATGAGAGAACCTGCAAATTTTCACAAGATGTTTAATTTTTATTACAAACATTTACATCATACTAATCCTAGGTGGGAATTTTTTTGTTCTTTTAAATTCCCACCTGTGATTTCTTTGGTGTAGGGAGCTCCATCATGAGGACACTCGATGCATTTGTCAAAGCAGATCTACAACTGTTCTGCACCTTATTAAGTGACTTGGTCCTTATTTCAGAGAGGTGGGACTTTAATCAAGATTGTTCAGTCCTCTATCCACTATGCCACATACCAGTTAATTTTTTTTATAAAGAAATGAAATTAAAGCAAGTGATTAAAATCTAGATAATAGCATTTTGAGTTTTTTGAAAATCAAAACATTACACAAAATAAAAATAAAATAAAACCCTTTCAGAAAATGATTTTTGCTAATTTATCATCTAATATCATATACATACACAGATTTTAGAAACATCATTTATGGGACATAGTAAAACTATACTTGTATGTCAAAACCCTAACTCTATGTTAGTCTGTTTATCAGATGCACAATACAAAGATTTTCTCTAAGCTAAATATTTAGCATTCACAACTAAATTACCACATTCTTTTTGGCTAGTTTCATTTTAGCATTGATTTCAAAGACTCCTTTTTTCCTGTCCTTTAAATGCTAAATTTATGAAGAACTTTAAAGATGAAAGCATATCTTAGTAGAAAGAATATCTTAGACTTAGATCATTAGATCAGAGACCATAAGCATATACCATTTTTTGGAGTAACCTTAATGAACAAAACTCTAGAATAAATTGCTAATGCCTCCACCTAAGAATTTCAGGAAACACATCTTCACAAAAAGGATTATAGACATTTTTCAGGACGACTTCTTAACAGTAGTTTGCTATAAGATGTTTTGTTTGTGTGGACTTTTATTCATTCACTCTAAATTTTAGCTTTGGTAGTAGCATGAAAGTCATATGATACAAATACTATGATTCTTTTGCAAATCAATCAAATTCCTATTATGCATATACCAAGATGATTAAAAAAAAATCATGTTGCTAGTCTCCACTTTGTTGTTTAACTGAATATTCTAGCAATGTTAAGAACTTCTATTTTAAAATGTCCCTTTTCCTGGATCTGGTCATTTGATGATCTTGTTTAGTTGCACCCTCTGACGTGTGTTATTGATTTCATCAAATTCACATATGGCCTTAGGGTGGGCTGCAGTAATATGAGACATTCACACACAGCATGTTTTTCTTTAACTGATGTATTGTGCCATGCACAAGTCAGGGTAATCAGCTTTAAGACACTCTGGCTTGTTTTTCATAGAAATAGATAAAATCATTAACAAAATTCATATGTAAAATAACTGGACAAGAATATTAAGAATAATGAAAAAGAAAAGCTGTAAAAGGAGAATATCACTATTAGATTATCAAAATGTACTATATGTCAATAACTACAAAAACTATCTATCACTGGGAAATGATTAGAGAACAAGATCAATGGAACAAAAATAAGATAAGCTAGAAATAAACAGATTAAAAGTATTGAAACGGTTAATGTTTGATAAGCCCCCCAAAACCCTAGGGAATTCAATAAAAACTGCTGGGAATACTGGATAGTGATATGGCAAAAAGAAGTGTTTAGATATAGACCTCACATGTTATACAACAAAGTCTAACTGGATCAGTGATCTATTTATTTAAAAAAACAAACCTTAAAAAAAAACTTGAAAAAAAAGGAACATATGGGTCTTAGGCAAACAAAAGGATGAAATTATTGGAGACAAAATTGTTGTTTGCTATGAAGGTAATAGTTTTTTGGTACGACCCCGAAAACTCTGCAATAACATATAAAATAAAGATCTTACAGAGTCTGAAAGGAAGTTATGTATATTAATGTGCATCTTAATTGAAATCATTCTTCAGGCAAGTGATAGTCAAAGGACATGAATGGACAATTTTTGAAGAAATGTAGTTAAAATGAAAAAAATGCCCAAATTACCTGATATTCATTGAAAAGCAAACCAGGACAACTTCACATTCACCAGAATAGCAAAAATAGCATTAAAAAAGATGGAATTAGATGTTGGCAGGATCATGGGAAAAATGTACTCCTACTGTTGGCGTAGCTGCACACTGGTGTGAATGTTTTGGAGAACAATATGGTAATATGCAGTGAGAGTCACAAAACTGATCATATCTTTGATCTAATGATTTAACAGCAAGGACTTTAACCACCCCCCCTTCAAAAAAAACAACCGAGAAAAAGGGAAAAAGACCATATGTACAAAAATAATCGTAGCTATTCTATTTGTGATACCAAAAATAGTAAAAAGTATAAGTCCCACAACTGGAAGATTGCTAAATATAGTATAAATGTTTATGTTAATCAATATTATGCTACTACAACATGATAAATAGAAAGCATACAAGTAAATATTGGAAGATCTTTACAAAATGATACAAAGATCTGAAGATCCAGAACTGCATACTTATAAAGTACAGGGATATAAAAAGGGAAGAAGGAAAAAAGAATAAAAATGAAAGAAAACAAAGTTAGAGGTAGTAAAATTTAATAAGTCATAGAAGGAAACACAGAAAAAAAGCATTTTTCCTCTTTAATTTGTTGATTCATTTGGGGCTCTTATAAGTGATCTTTCATCTTATCTTGCCTAGAATTTGGCTTCCAGGCCACATCCACCCTACCCACCTAACACGAGGGCTGTTTCCACGCTGGCTATCACCTCTATTTCACACACACCTGAGATGCCTCTAATCACCTCTAATTCACACACACCCCTGCCCCTGGGACTCCAGGCCCTTATAAGTGAGCCTTATCTTCCCTGGAACCAGGGCCTCCAAGGCCCCTTTGCAGTTAATCTTTATTTGTTATATTTCCTCATTAGAATGTAAGAATCTTTCCTTTGCTTGCTTGCATTTATATCCCCAGTTCTTAGGGCAATGTCAAGCACATAATACATGCTTAATAAGCTTGTCATCTATCTACTATATCTATGTCTATCATACCTATCTTTTTTCTATCCTGTTAAATATTAAAGGTTATTTATATAACTTTTTTATTTTTAGATTTTACTGTTTGTATTTATTTTATTATTTTTGCTGACAGTTACTAACTTTATCATAAAATATTTTCCACAAAATATAGTGGGAAATTAGGTTTTCCTTATGATGGGTGTACATGGGATGGAAAACTTAATATTCTGCTAAACTGTTTAGAAACTTTTCTAAATCTAGAGCTTTCCTCAAATTGACATATTCAATTTAGAAAACTATGAAACATTAAGACCTCTAGACAACTTATCACTTAACTAATAATGTCCTGCTTGTGATAAAGAATATCTATAAAACTGTACGTTGAGATGTACTATGAATTGGCAAACCTCTTTAATTTTCTTCATACTTTTCTTTCCATTTAACATAAAGTTAAAAAATAATAGCTATAATTTACATGGTATTTTGAGGTCTGCAAAGCATTTTTACAAATATCTCTTTTATCCTCAAAACAACCACGGGAGGTAGGTGTTATGTTATTATCTCCACTTTAAAGATGAGGAAATTCAGGCCAGTAAAGGTTAGGTGACTTTTCTGGGGTCACATAAAGAGCAAATTATTGAGATGAAATGTGAACTCAAGTTGTCCTGACTCTAGATCTAGTATTCTATCTACTGTACCTCCTGTCATTTGAATGGTAGTTTTCCAAAGAGCAAAACATAATGGCTTTTCAGTTTAGGATAAACTTTAGTTTAGGATAATTCTTTAAAAACTTTCCAGGGTAAGACAATTACACCATTTCCAAGTTCTTACTATATCAGGCATTGTAGAGGAAATAACAGAAGTATAATAAGCCATAGGCTTATTAAAATGCAATCATAGGATTATTAGATTTACAGCTAGAAGGGACCTTTGAAGCCACTCAATCCAATCCCCTCATTTTAAAGATAAGGAAATTGATGCACCAGGAGGCTAAGTGATTTGTTCTGGATTACACAACCAGTAAGTGTCTGAGATGGGATCTGAACCCAGGCCTTCCTGATTTGAAGTTCATTTGTCCCATTCATTATGCCATACTGCCTCTTATTAAGAAGATTTTCTGAGTTTGTAACTCTTATTGTGGAACTACCGACTTAATGTCCTGAAACAAAACAAAAGATAGTATAATTAAATGCTAAGTAGTATTGCCCAATCATATCTCAGAAAATGGAAGCTGAAGGAGTCAGAGATTGGACTTGAGCTTTGACTTCAAGGACAGACAGATAGGAGAGAAGAATAAGGATGTTAGAGTTAGGGGAAGATCATGAACAGAGGAAGAGGCCAACTTTAGTGGAATATGTAGGGATTCATAAAGTAGACTGACACAATATGTACGTCAAAGAGTATGTAACCTTCCTAAGACAGAGATTCATTGATATTAAAAACTTTTAGGGTCTCCTTACTGTCATTAGGAAAAGGCATAAATTCCTTAGACTGGCACTTTGTTTTAATCGATCTTTTCCAGCTTTATTTCATAATGTTCCCATTTTGGCCAAGCTTGGCTATTAGCCCATCTTGAAAGTCAACATTCTCTCTTTTCTAGAATGCCCTCTCTTCTCTTCCCCTAATTTCAGAGTCCTTATCTCTTTCCAGGCACAATTGAGGACCTACCCAGTGAAGCCTTCCTTGATTATTCTCGTTGTTAGCATCCTCCTCCTTCCCCACTTTCAGAATCCTTATCTCCCTTCAAGGCTCAACTAAGGTGCTGTCTCCTCTGGGAAGCCTTCCTCAATTCTTCTAGTTATTAGTACTTTTTCTCTACAACCACCCAGGAAAATTCTAGAATCCTAGTTTGAAAAGGACCTCCATAGGACATGGTGTCCAACTGACACCTGAGCAAGAATGCACTTTATAACATTCCTCAGAAGTCCTTCCTGGATACCTTCAGTGAGGAATAATGTAATGCATCCTAATTCAGCCCATTTCACTTTTGGATAATTCTAATCGACAGTTTTACCTTATATCAAACCTAAGTTAATCTCTGTAATTCTAACTACGCTCTGCCTAATCCCTCTTCCTCATAATAGCCCTTCAAATGCTTGAAGATAGATATCATGTTGTCTCCTTAGCCTTTTTTTTTTTCAGACTAAACATGCTCGGTTTCATCAATGACTCTCTTGTGGTATGATCTTGAGGCCCTAGCTTCCCTCCTTTGGACTCTTTAGGTTATCATTGTTCTTTTTAAAATGTGGCAACCAGAACTGGACACAATGCCTCAAACATACTCTGAATATAATACTGCAGATGATTTGAGTACATCCCATATCATATATGCAGGTAAATACAAGATGCTTACTATATTTGTGTGTACGTTGTATTCTCCCAGTAGAACCTATAAGCTCCTTGAAGGCAGGAACTGATTGTGCGTGCATGTGTGTGTGTGTGTGTATCTTTAGCTTCCTAATACAGGGACAATTTGCACATAGGAAGTACAATAATAGTGATTTGAATTTAATAAGTTGAATAGTTGATAAGGATAAACAAGCAAGATGAGATTAGATAATGGAGCACCTTGGAAATCAGGAAGGGCGTAGTTTAGCTTTGATGTGGTAGGCAAGGAGTCAGTGTAGGTTCTTTGGGAAATGTCTACAATCACATATCACCTGACATATCCTTTCATGTATATGTTCTGTCTTTTTGGCAAGACTGTGGACTCCTTGAGGGTAGCAGGTTCTTTGTCAAATGTCTTTGCCTCTCCTATATGATGTCCCACATAAATATCTGTTAATGTATGTAGCAGCTACTCAACCTTAACTGTAAACTAAGTATACTTTTTAGTAATCCACATTTTTTTACAAGTGGAAAATTAGTAAACTATTTTTCGGTCATTGCATTACTTTTGTATCTTATTTAAGTAGTGCATCGCTGGTGGGAAGATTTTAAAAAATGGTTTCACCAAGTAAAACACCCTAGAGAAAAATCACCTCATTGCTCTCAAACAAACAAGTATGATCTCTTGATAATCAACCTTTTGTTTGGGATGCAAAGGGTGTCCCCTATGGCTATACCAATCCCATCCTTCACTCCTGTATGTGTCTCTCACTCAACAAGGGAGCCTTTTCTGCTATGGCTACAGAAAAACACCCAGCTGTTCCAACTCTTTCAGTTGGCAACAAAGATACAAACAGACAGACAATTTAAAAATAAATTATGGCCATTAGATCTCTTTAAATTTTCAACAGTGCTTTCATTTAAACCTTCATTAGCACCCAAGCAATGGCTTAAGAATCATTAAAAGCTGTTTAGCAATGGCCACCCTAATGCCCAGAGGATCAGCTTAAGGATAATGTTCAAAGTCTTCTTTTGCACCTGCTTGGTCCCAGCCTAATTGGGCACTAGCTCTTGGGAACTGCTAACCTCCACTGTTCTTCTCCCTCCATCTTCCTCTTGTAACTTCTGGGAATGTAATGATCATGCAATTATCTTACTAAGCATCTAAACATTATGATAAGCAAATCAAGAGCTAGGTTGCAAAGCCCAGAGCTGTCACCTTCCACATAACTAGATGCCAGTCAGAGGAAAATAAGAGAAAGATAAAAATAAGCATGTAAACAAGTGTGTTCTCACTTTAATCATGTAATTTCATCCCCATGACAGGGTTTTAAATTTCACTTCACAATTCTAATTTTCAAAAAAGCTGATAAAAGTGCACTAAAATGAAGTCCACTTGTTAAGCCCAAGTAAGAAGAGCTTGGTAAACAGCATCTCCCTCTGGATATATTGATGTCATAGTGCGTCAAAGCTCTGGGAGTCAGGATGAGCTAATCAATCCCCAGGAGAATCAGTTTGGATCTGGAATCATGTGGTAAGACTCTGATGAAAAACATGGCACCTTAAATGTACACTTGTACACCAATGTTACCACAAAGTTACAAGTTACCACAAAACTAAGAGTTTTGAGTTTCATTATCGCAAAGAACAAGAACTAATCCGTTACAGTAAGTTTCATCCTTGAATAAATTTGAAAACTTACATTTTTCAAATAGAACATTCCTTCCAGTCCTTACAAGAAGGACAAGGGAAGTCTTAGCCTTGAATCTGGTTTCCTATAATTCTGTGCAGTCACTGACTGAATTCATCATCAATATTCCAAGCCCCTTTCTCCTTCACACTTTCATATGCACCCACAAATCCATAACATACTGCTTTCCAAAGTAAAAATTGTCTTTTCTTAAAATTTTGTCCATGTATCACCAATGGATTATAAGCTACATCTTGCTGCACCAGTATTAATAAATTCACCTAGTACTATTTCAACAAGGGAGAGTAGAAGGCAGAAAGCATGTCACTGATACAGAGCCAAAAGCAGTGGAGCTATTTATTTACCTCATCAAAGCTTTTCATATTGCTCCTTTGGAAACAGCAGGAAGCTTTATTTGTGCCAATAGTATATAGGATTCTATAGTATCCTAATATGGTTTCCAAACTATAGAAGCAATTACCGGGATAAAGACTAGAGTAGAAAAAATGGGGAAGACAGAACACTGTTTTGTTTTTTTAAAACAAATGAAAAATATCCACAAAATCCTATTTAAGACAAAAAACCCTTAGTGTTTAGAACCCATACATTTGAAGGTGAAAGATTAATTGCAACATTATTTCTAAGTGCCAGTATATTAACTAACATTTGGAGAATTTAAATTATGAGCCCATATGCCTTATTTTATGTCTTCTATGATAAGGTAGGTGCTAAATTATACTGAAATTACATTGGGAAATGGCAGGAAAGTGTCAGAGGTTAATTTTTAAAAGTTGATCTCAAATAAACTACGATATAATAAAAATCCTTCTTTGGAAGTATACTCGAAGACAGAACTCTAACAATTGCAACAGATGGTGCTATGTAATGTAAATCCTAGCACACTGTATTTTTAGGAGTATATATGTATGTAGAAGCCAATGTTCACTACTTGTCTTATATATGAAAGCAGCTGAGTTTAATAAATCCTTTCTATTTAGTATTCTTCTAGTACCTTGTACATAATAGGTACTTTATAAGCATAAGAAGAAAGGAAATAAATAAATGTTTATTAAGAGCAGTGTGCCAGATACTGCACAAAAAAACTTTACAAGTATTATTTCATTTGATCTTCACAACAACCCTGGGAGGTAGTATTATCCCATTTTACAGGTGAGGAAACTGAGGCAAACAGAGGTTAAGTGACTTGCCCAGGGTTACACTGTCAAGATGTATCTGATGCAGAATTTGAACTCAAGTCTTCTTGACTCCAGGCCCAGAGCTACCTTCCACTGTGACATCTACCTGCTTCTGTGTAGTACATATTAAGATATTATTGATTACTTATCTTTATGAATACCTTTATGGCTATGAACATGTGACATGAATATGTGGCACGTATGATAAGTTTTTCCCATAAGAGCACAGATGTTCACTGCTCTGGAGGTTGCTGTAAAACAACAAAGCAAAACAACTCAAACCTAACTTTGAAGTATCTGTGGATTCAGAAGTAGAAAAAGGGGAGACACTATGAAACCACCCCCCAACATATTATTGTATTGGGCAACCAAGCCCTAGAAATTACTTTCAGGCAGGGCTACACTGAATAGCCCAGAAAGCAGGGCAGATTTGGATGGGATGCTGAAAGTGGGAGCTTAGAACTAAAAGACACTTGTTGCCTAGGAAAAGAGGTTTTGGGAGGTTGATAAAAATCTATACAGGGGGGTGGAAGGATGGGAATGATAAGCTTAATTTCAAAATACTGAAGAAGGCTGGTTTGGTTTTCAGCAAAGAAAGGAACTCTTCCTCTCCTCCCTCATGACTAGGTAGCATACCATGGTTCTCTGCTCCCAAGCCCAATGACTCAGACTACCAAGATTAGTACTCTCAATCAGCAATATCATATTAAAAAAGTGTTTCAATTTAAATCAATAAACTTTTGTTCAGTCCCTCCTGTGTACAAGAACTGAGCTATGCCCTGAGGAAGACAAAGTTTGTGGTTCCCGGCAACTTACAGGAATAAGACACATAGAGAGGTAATACAATGTAGTATACTGGAGAGGCACAAAGCAAAGTGCTACAGTAATCATTTGTTGTATAGTTTCTATGTGAAAATGAGATAATTTGCAATTAGAGAAACCAAACTTGAATTTTTGTGAATGTAATCCTGCAACATGGACACACCCACACAATATATTGTTGCAAACTAGAGATTTGGGTGCAGACAGCAAGCAAAAATTTCTAAAATTCAAAAAAGGCCTCTTTACTCTTTCAGCTTCAAATCCATCAAACGTCCAATCAGCTAGTATTTATTTAGCAGCTACTAAATGCCAGGTGCTATTCTAGGTTCTGAGGATACAAATACAAAAAATTAAATGTTCTTGTACTCAGAGCTTACATTACAAAGGTGAGACTACAAGTATCTATAAAAATATGTGCAGCATAAATAATAAGTGAATAAAATTATACACAAAGTAGTTAAATACAAACTAGTTTGGTAGGGAGGGCACTAGGAGATCAGGAAAGGTTTCATGTAGTTAGTAAGTATCTGGGGTCATATTTGAATTCGGGTCTTCCTGATTCCAGGCCCAGTGCTCTATCCACTCTGTCTCCTAACTGTCTCAATGACATTGGTTGGGCTGTGACTTAAAGCAAGAGAGAGGGACTCTATGAGATATAAGTAAGGAGGGAGTGCATTCCAGGCACAAGGCATGGTCAGTGCAAAGGCATGGATGCATGAAGAAGAAAGAAAAGGCATCTTGGTTGGATTACAGAGTGCGGAATGGGTCAAGGGTAGTAGGAATAAGTCCAATGAGACTGGAAAGGTAGGTTGGGGCCAGGCTGTGAAGGCCTCTACAAATAAAACAGAGGAATTTATATTTATCTGAGAGGCAATAGGAAGCCACTGGAATTAGCTGAACAGGGGAGTCATATTGTCAGATCTGTATTTAAGGAAAATTACTTTAGCAGCAGCATGCAGAATGTACTGGACTGGGGAAAGACTTAAGGTAGGGAGACCAATTTGGATTTTTTAAAAATAATCTAGGTGGTGAGCACCTGAAGGAAGGGGGTAACTGTGTGTGGATACAGCGGGGAGATGTTGAGAAGTTAGAAGCAGTATGATCTGGCAACTCATTGGATATACAGTGAAAGACAATAGGGAATCCAAGACAAAGCTGTGGTGACAAACCTGGTTGACTAGAAGCATGGTGATGTTTTCTACAGAAACAGGGAAGTTCAGTGGGAATAATGAGTTCTGTTCTGTACAAACTACCAGTCAAAAAGTACCTAACAAGAAGGTGATGTCTGAGCCACTGCTAGTCATGCAGTTTCTTCCCTGTGCTTATTTTTTGTGGATCTTTATTGCTTTTTATTGAGTTTTTCAATTTCCTTATGTAGATGTGAGTCACATGAGTTGTAAATTAAGTCAAGATCTTGAGCAAGAATGGAAACTAAGGGAATGTGCATCAATTGGGGAATGGCTGAACAAATTATGGTGTATGAATGCTGTGGAATACTTATGTATTGTAAGAAATGTAGAAACAAATGTTTTCAGAGAAATCTGTAAAGATATATGAACTGATGCAGAGTGAAATTAGTAGAACTGAGGAACCATTTACACAACAGCAACAACATTTAAAGGTAAACAATTTTGAAAGACTTTCAAGAACTAAGATCAATGTAATGATTAACCATGATTGATTCCAGAGGAACAATGATGATGCATACTATCTATATTTCTTGAAAGAGAGGTGATGGAGTCAGGAAGCAGAATAAGATGTAATATTTTTGGACATGGCAAATGTGGGAATTTGTTTTGCTTGACTGTGTATTTATTACAAGGATTTTCTTTTTTTTTTCCTAATAGAGAAGAAGGAAGAATGAGGGAAAGGGGGAGGTGATAACAGAATTCTCCTCCCTTGTACCCCCTAAAAGAGAACAGAAGGAAGGCTAGAAGGAATCACAGACAAAGCAGGATAACTTTGAAAGTTAGATGTTGAATCTGATTACTAAAAAGAAAAACAAGCTTCATATAAAGAAGCATCACAGTTTTATGTATAATCATCTATTGATCACTGAAATCATTGAAATGCTTATTTTATTTGTTATTTAAGTTCAATAAGTTCAATTAGGTTTGATAATAAAACAATGAAAATATGAGATCTTTCCAGCTCTAAAGTTCTATGATTCTATAAAGTTACTTTCTAAAGGCAATTTTAGATTTAACATTAGCAATATGCAAAGTTACATAATTATTCTCTAAAATTGTCCCCTCCCCCATTATAAATCATGGGTATAAGTACATGTCTTTAATAGAGCAACTAAAATTTTACTGAGGTTGTAAAAAAATTTTAATTGTGTATATTTGACAATTACAAGTTTCAGAGATGATCAGAGCAGAATTGTGTTAGAAATAAATATTTTAAATTTTTTCTCTTTCTCTTTTTTCAGAAGATGGTCAATATTAAAATATATTTTGTACCCCTGCATGTATATGACAGCCATTTAATTTCTTAAGAAGAAGAGAGGGAATTTGGAACAGCAAATAAAAATAAAATTAAAAAATAAATGTTTTTCCCTTTGCAAACATGCTGCAGAAAAATGTACAGTAAACCCCCAATGATTTAGTCTAATTAGAAGGAAAATCATCTGAATTATGGAAATGTGTGAATTAAAGAGAATACATATTTATGAAGGTATATGTATATATTAGCCTCTATCATATGTAATGTATAATTATACTATTTTAAGGTAACTTTAAATGGTATCCTCAAACAGAAGTTCTACTAGTTCTGCCTTCCTAAGTAAACCTCACTTGGAATAAATAAGTTGTCCAATAAAACAAATACTATTGTGTTAAATTCTCATGTTATTTATAGAAATAATTTTGCCAGCAACAATCTTTACACCAAGTAATTTTATTCCTTATATCATTAGTTTGATTGACCAAATTGAGCTAGGACTAACATTTAGATTTGTATAAAGCTTTTTTTAGCTTTATGCAAATCTAAATGTTAGTCCTAGCTCAATTCATCTGTGATAATATCTGGACATTCTGTTTTTTTTGTTTTTGCTTTTTTGACGAGGCAATTGAGGTCAAGTGACCTGCCCAAGGTCACATAGCTAGTGAATATTATGTGTCTGAGGCCAGACTTGAACTCAGGTCCTCCTGACTTCAGGGCCAGTTGTCTATCCACTGCACCACCTAGTTGCCCTGGACATTCTAATAAGATGAGGGAACAGAAGCTCAGCAAAATGAAGGGAACTCAGCTATGTCACAAAGGAGTAACTATCAGAAGGATTCAAGTCCAGGTCTCTCCTGACTCCAAGGTCAATCAATGCTTTTTCTCCTTTACAGTCTTATAACATGTGATGCAAAAAGCAAAATCATAGAGGGGTCAACAGAAAAAATCCCTCCACCACAACCAGGGCAATCTTAATGAATTACAAGTACTGTAGCTGTATTAGAGATGTCAACGCTAACTAAAAATTACATATTGTACACATGCACAGTTTTGAGTTATTTTCAAAGGAGTTTTGGGATTATATTTTATGAAATCATATTTTCTTTTATTGAATATTGGTGCTGAGATTCTGGAGACTCAATGGTTGTTGTTTTAGCTACTACTTCAGGTTCAGGGTCAAATTTCTATGCATAATTCTGAAATTCTTGAAGCACCATTATTCTAAGTACTCTAATCCAGATAGCAATTTTTTTAAAGGTGTGCTTTCTTCTAACAGTTTAACCTGCAAGGGAGTATGATGATGTAGAATGTGAAAGATGAAAGATGAGAAAGGATAGCTTGAAGAAGGAAGTGGATAGAGATGGAAGCTTCATGAAATTGTTGCTGAAATAAAATACTATATTGCTTCTTAAAGATGTCCTACCACTGAATCTACTGATTTTTTTTTCCCCATGATCAGATGAAGTAGACCTTCTAAGTCTCTAAGCACAAAGTACAAAGAGATTGCATCTATAGGACATAATGCCCATGCTAAGAAAAACAGACCATAAGGAGGAAAGCTGTTTTTAAATAAAAGCAAATGACTGATTGCCTATGCAGGCTTTACTCTTTATTTGTGATTTTAATATTCAACTGGTAAATGATGTCAAATACTGCTAGAAACTGAATCTGTATCAAGAAATTATTCTCATGATATAAACATCACTTGTGATAAAGTCCCAGCATTGCTATAAACATGATTTTTGAGAACAGCCTGAGTCCTGATTAATCTATACTCACAAACTGGCATGTTATGTAGTAGTCAGCTTTCAGCTGTGTTACTGTATATCATTCCATCATTTCCAGTCACTTCAGCTGTTGACAAAATAAGCATTCTTTTGGTCTTGGCTAAGGAGTCAATTCTAACACCTATATTTTCTAAGCAGTCTCTGCTATTTATCACCTACGTGACCTTCGATAAGTCACTTAACTTCCAAGTCTCAGTTTCCTCATTTGTAAGATTATGAGGCTAGATGAGATGCTCTTTACAATTCTCTCTAAATCTAAATTCTATGCTCCAATGAACCCACTGGAGCTGATGATAAACAGAAACTGGAGTATGGTAGTACGGTATCAGCTTTTGCTATACTCATCATTTTCTACTGGTGGCACACTTCAGTGAAAAGTCCAGGGCTTGGAGTCAGGAGAGCTGGGCTCAAGCCTCAGCTGCACCATCTCCTATCTAGCTGTGTGACTGTGAGTGAACAATTCAACCTCTCAAGCTTCAGTAATAAGGTTGACAAGAACTAAGGTTGTTTCATTCCCAGTTAAAACAAACAAATAAACAAACTATACCACACCATCTTTCTAGGATTACAGAAGGATGATTTCCTCAAAGCATAGCTAGGTTACAAGCATTCATTAAGCACTTACTATATGTTAGGCACTGTGCTAAGCACTGGGGATCAAAATACAAATAAAAAGAAAGTTCCTTCCATCAAGAATAGTCTAACGAATTTCTATAGAAATTCTCCTAGCTGAGAACAACCTCGTATCATTTGGGAGAGACTGAAGTCCAATAATCTTAGCACTTTTAGGCCATTGCAGAGATACCAAAGTGGGATTTTCAGTGCAAGCAATATTTATTAAGTATTTACGTAGCTTACAGAGTTGTTCTGAGAATAAAATATCAAATAAGTAATGTATGTAAGATACTTTTTCAACTTTACACATCAGATGCATCTGAGATACAAAGACCACCTTAGGTAACTGAATGGATAGAAAAATAAAAAGGCCAACTATGATCCCCCGAAAAAAGCAAAATAAAAAACCCGGTCCCCATCCTAAAGAAGCTTCCATTCTACAAATGGATAAGAGCATTATATATACAAAAATAAATGCAAAGTATATACAGAGTACCACTAAGTATTTTTAAGAGGGGGAAGGGGGAAGGGTCTGAATGGTCATGAAGGACCTTGCTTAGGAGGCAGTACATGAGCTGTTCTTGACATTAGAGATTCTGTAAAAAGATCAGAAGGGAGTGCATTCTAGATTCAGGTGATAGGAAGAAGACCTGAGATGGAATGTTGTATATGCAGTAGAGCTGGCAGGTCCTTGTGACTGGAAAAAGTTTGTGATTGTGACCAATATAAAATAAGATTGTAAAAGAAAGGTGTATTATGGAGGATTTTGAATGCTAGTCCAAGAACTTTATATTCTATTCTAGAGGCAAAAAGGAATCATTGAAGATTCAACAACACAAGATCTTCTTGGATTCCAATAAGAGAAAAGGGAATACTTGAACCTATGTCTTCTCATTCCAAGTAACTGTTGATGAAAATAACTAGAGAATTTTATATTTTGTTAAGGGAACCAAAAGACACTTAGCTTTCTTCCTGTGGGTGAAGCTTTGCTGAAAATAAGAAGGGAAACAAACACTAAAAGCAATCATACTTGCAAACCCTACAAGACATGTACCTTTGAAATGAGGAGGAAAAGTACATTTTAAATAGCCAAGAAGAAAAGTCCTTCTTCTTTTCCAAGTTTTTATTTAATCAAATGTTATTTTATTTAGCAACCATATGCATTTAACAATAAATTTAGAATCATCAATTTAGAGCTCAGAGAGACCTTAGAAATCATGTGTGAACACTTCATTTTTATAGATGAGGAAATGAAAGTTTAGAGCATATAAATGACTTACTCAAGGTCACACAGATGATAAGTGGAAGTGATGGGATTTGAATCCACGTCAATTGGCTCCAAAACCAATGTTCTTTCTATTGCACAAGCTGCCTTCACAATTCCAGTTTGCCAAAATTAATTGTGATTTCGAAGGTCAAATATCCAAACACACACAAAGAAAAGCTATATTGAGCCCTTTCAACATGTGATATGATAGCAATGCTTCTCCAATGTAATTAGCTCTCACTCTCAGTATTTGCTTTTTAGTGACTTTTTACAAGATCTTTTTTTTATTTCAAGCAGGAAATCCTCTGTGAACTGTCCATTTAAAACTACTGAAAGCCTCAATAATAAAAAATATGTTTTAAGAAATCTTACACATACCCACTCTGTTTTACTTCTGACATTCAACCAGTTATTAAACAATCATGTACAAAGCACTATGCACAAGTCAGAATACAAAGATGTATAAGATAAGGTATCCTGAAACAGCTTATAATTTAGTAGCGGTGATACTGTCAATACACAAATAATTACTAAGTAAAGTAGAATGTGGTAGGTGTATAAGATAAGAGAACAAAATTCCTAGAGTTCAGAGGATGGAAAAGTCATTTCCAGCTTGGGCAAAGGGAGTGAGAAGGAATTAGAAAAGGATGTATAGGGGCAATATTTGAACTGGCAGTTCAAAGTGAGCAGGATTTCCACAAGTGGAAACTAGAGTGGGTGAAGAGAGCAATCCCAGCCTAAGTAACAGTGTAAGACACAAAGGCAGGACAGCTCAAGATATGTTATGGGGACTGAAGAGTTAGTGCAATTTAGATACAGAATAGGATATCTAAAGAGAAAGAATGTGAAATAGGGCGTGAAAGGTATATTGAAGGCATATTTTGAGAGCTATTAAATGTTTAGCTAAGGAATATTAGACTAGATAACTGATAAGAGTAAAGACAAATAAAAATATAGAAGCATTTTCCCCACTTTCTCAGCTTCCTAGAGCTAGAAAGTTTAATCCCATTTTTTTTCATAACTTCCCCTCAAAAGTAAGGAATAACAAAAGGTAAGTATCTGGCCTCACTTCTATCCTCCTGAAGTTGGGGAGCCATCATTTGTTTTCCCTTTCATCACCTTCTCCCTTGTTAAAAGAATCCATATGTACTGCCCCTGCCAGAAGACTGGCAGAAAGTGGGTGGGAATCCTTAAATGCTTGCAAAAGCAGTATGACATAGCCATAAGTTAAAAGACTTTGTGTGAGGCAGCTAGATGGCACAGTGGACAGAGGACCGCCATGAAGTCAGGAGGACCTGAGTTCAAATCAGGCCTCAGACCAAACACTTGATACTTACTAGCTGTGTGACCCTGGGCAAGTCACTTAACTCCAATTGCCCCCCCCCCCAAAAAAGAAGAAGACAACTTTGTGATATAACTCGTAAAGAGCTGAAGCAACATCCGAGTTTTCTTGGAGAAGTAACATACTGGATCCCAGATCAGAACAATCAAATTCAATGTGATAAATACTATCTTTGATTCGGTTGAGAGAATCTCATTAAAAAAGGTACTTAGTAGTTACATACTTTATGTCAGAATTCAATTTCTCTGACATGAAGGTTATTTCTAGACCACTATACTGGAGTCAAAAGTCTGTAACATGACAAGAATTTCCATAGTAGGTTAGACAGCATCATACCTCCAATTGTACATTGCTAATGTGTTGGCTCTGGACATCCTGGTTGGATTATACATTTGTACACTGTACATTTCTAACATACTGGCATGGGATCTCAAAGGAGGCATTAATTGAGACTATATGTTTAATAAATCTTCACTAAATGAATGAATGTTTAATAATATGTTTTCCCTCATCCTATGCTTTCCCCTCTTTTTGTTTCATATTTCCTCTTTATTAAAGAAGAGGGTGGTGAGAGAGAAACAGTATGTTCTAGATTTAGTGCAATCTGCTTCTGCTCTACCCTGTTCCTCTTCTGTTTTCCTCACCCAGAGCTCAAGCACTGGTTCTTATGCTTTGTTTCTTTTATTTTAAACTTCTCTATGCAATCCACCATCCTTAGTGTATTGCTTAGAACTAATTCCTCCTACCATCCTTTTTATTCTCCTCCCTATCCCTCCCCTTTTCTTCCTGTTTCCTTGTTTAGTGAAATATATGAACATGAGTATTCTTCCCTCTTTTGATCAGTTCAGATGAGAGTGAGGTTCAAGCGTTGACTGCTCCCCCTACTTACTTCATCATTGTTTTTTAGTCTTCTACTTGTATATTCTGACCATATGAGATAATTTAGCCCCTTCATGTCCCTTTTCTTACTTACTGTATTCCTTCCCTCTTTCCATTCTAAGATGATCCAAAATTAGCTCCTAATCCTATACCTAATTATAATCCTTCTATGAATCCCGATGAATGTAGGTTTCTGAGAAGACATGTGTAACATCTTCCATAGTAGAATATAAACAGTGTATCCTTGTTTAATCTCTTCTGGTTGTTTGCTCATATTTACCTTTTTATGTCTCTTGGCTCCTGTATTGCAAAGTCTCAAACAGAAAAACTGCCAGCTTGTTACTTTTTTTCAATGGGACTGAATGTTGATCCTAGTGCATCCCACTTAGCACCAATAACATGTACCATTAGACACATGAGCACATGAATGCATGTACTGTGAGACACATAAAGAATGTAGCCTCTTGGACCAAGAGTAAGAAATGCCCATCTACTTTAAATAAATTAATTACAAGACCTAACTTAAAGCATATGAAATAAAAGTTAAAGAAACAAATGTAATAATTTGCAACTACAGCAATTCATAATAGTGAGGCTGTTTTGAGGCAAGGTTAGAAATGGAAATACATTAAAAGGCACAGCCACAAACAATAATATGAATGTGTATGAGAGAAAGGATTAGAGGTTGTACAACAATCTTTTTGGCATTATGTGTCGCACAAAAATAACAATAATAATTTATAAGAATGTATCTGAACAAGAAGCAAAACTGTATGTTAGTTATATTTATATACAATATTAATGATAATAGCTGGCATTTGTGTGGCACTTATAGGATCTGAAAAACACTTTATAAATATTATTTCATTTTATCCTCACGACAAGCCTGAGAGGTATTATCTTTTATTATCTTCAGTTTATGCTTTTATTATCTTCAGGTTATAGATAAAAAAGCTGAGGCAGATCAGAGACCATATTTGAACTCAGGTATTTCTGCCCTTCAGGTCTAATGCTTTATCTACTGTGCCACCTAGTTGCCTATAATTCACATTCACAGCAAGACACATAAAAATTATCTAGAATATTTTTAAACTCATAAATTTGGTTACATTTTAGACAGAGAAGACAGAAAAGTGACATGGGGAAGATGCTGGGCTGAATGGACATGGAGATATTTGAGTAGGAATATTCAACAGAATTGGCTGAATAAAGAAACAAACACTTTGTTTTACCCTAGGAGCATTACTATACTTTTGGAAAGGTTTAAAAATTGTGCTCTCTTTGTATGTTTTACTAAAAATTATTAAACAAAATAAGACTAGAAATAAGTTTCTTTCATTGAGTTTTCCTTCTTGTTGCATCCTAAATCACTGCTTATTTTTCCTACCCCTAGTCCTCAGTATATCTAGGAGTGAATAATGACTGTCCACAACCTACTTTGCTTCCCCTGTGGTCCTGCTTTTCTCCATTTCCTGAAGGTAGCATGGATAGATTCTTATTCCTATGATGTCCTTGCATTACCCTTTCCAATGGCCTCTAGGGGTGATATCATTGCACCAATGGATTTCAGAGCAAAGGATCTGCCATTTCTACTTCTAGTCAGTGAAGAAATAAGCCAGCCTAGGAATGATCAGTAAATTCTTCATTGACAGATTCTTTTGAGACTCTAGGAAAAACACACAAATAAATATTCCTGAAACTTTCATCAATATGAATACCTTACAAGTTGCTAAAGAGCAAATAATGATTTTCTTTCACAATATGCATTCACATGACAAAAATGGTTTGATCCTGATTACCTATGTTGACATATCAGCCACTCTAATCTACTAGACAGAGACAGCAGTCTCCGACACACAAGACATAGAAAGTACAAAACATGTTTACACTGAAAACACATGGTGATTTCAAAACACTCCTCCTGAGTTGACTAACATTCTCCTGTTTGTGCTAAACTATAGGTGGTCCCAAAGTACTATACTCACCATCAACTTGGACTGAATGGAACTCTGAAGTGAGGTGCATCTCTGCACACAGCCAAATTCATGCACAAATCCAAAAAAACCTAACCTAAACTGTTGGAAAATAAATATCAAAGGAATAAACTAGCATTATCTGGAAGGTGTGGGAATACAGATTAAATCACAGCTTCTGCAGAAAGGGCACTGAGACAATCAGTCTCTGCCATGTATTTTGGAGTTACATATTGTAAATAAACTTCAGGAACAGCTTCTTTGGTATTAAATATATGTATATATATATTTAATATATATTAAATATAGCATATATACACACACATATATACACATAGGCATATATACAAAAACACATTCTAGTATTTACTAGTTCAGTTTCATTAAATTCTATTACCTCTCTGAAACTAAATATTCTCATATGTAAACTGGGGATAAAGATTGTACTCCTTGTCTCAAAGCTGATGTGAGGAAATTGCTCCTGAATTTATTAAGATGATTTATTAAAATATTATTAGATACCTGATAAAACAACTATTTAGTGAACTCCCACTATGCTTGAAGCCTTGTGGGAGGCAACATGGAGGATACTAAGGAGCACAATACCTCTGTCCCACCCTCTAGAATGCATGACATTATTTAACAATGTTATCATCTTAAATTTCAAAGCACTGTACAAGTATTTTAAATTCTTTCACAACAGCAACATTTCCTATAATTGACTTTTACTTCTCTTTTTTACACACATCATATTTAAACAACACTATTGGCAGTCACTTTTCACACAGTTGTTAGTTGCTTAATTATTTGTATTTCTGAAGTCTCTCTGAAGAACTTTGGAATCGATTGTGTGACATGGGGAGACACTGGCAAAGGACTACCTAGTATGGCGTGCCCACATCAAAGAAGGTGCTTTGCTCTATGAGTGAAGCAGAATTGCAGGAGCTCAAAAGAAATGTGAAATGCACAAATTTAGAGACATCTCCACTTCAAAGTGGACTATTTGTGCCCAAACTGTGACATAGCCTTCTGAGCTCATCTTGGTCTGATTACCCATAGTCGCAAACACTGTACTCTGACCCCAACATAGTGATGCCATTTTGGTCCACTTCAAGAATGGACAACAACTAATCAACCAACCAAATAACCAACAAACCAACATTTCTAAGGGGGCAGGCTAATGATTTTTTCAAAATGTGTGTTATTCAGAGAACAGTAAATGTAGTAAAAATGAAATTTTTCCCCATTGAAAGAGATCAGCAAGGTATACAAGAAAAAAAAATTAAAGGCTATATATTTTAATCAATAAAAGACTACTTTGGAAAAAAATATTTATTCTAGCTACAAAGATAGTAGTTAGGAAAACAGTGGTAGGAGCTTATGGTATCAGATTAGCACAGCTATATATAAAAGCATGAATGTGCTCTTAAACAGCGTGACAGATAAATGGATATTTAGCTGGATACTCTACTACTTGTTTCTGAATACAGCCTAAACTCCATAGCTATTATATGTCCCTGGGAATAGCAGAAAAGGTCTGATACTAGAGAAGAAAATGTTTGCATGCTTCATAGAAGTCAATACAATCTGCAATATTTACTTGTTGCTGGTGGGTGTATGTTTTTTATTGCTGGGCACATGAAGCCAGCCTTATCTTCTGACTTGTCATAAATAAGTTACAGCTAGGTATATGGTATCTAGAGTTAGATGAATCATTATATATCTTCTGGTCTACCTCCAGTTAAATGACTCTTCAAGTCATAGACACAGCAACAGGGGCAGGGATTAAACCTATGGTCAGATATTATCATTCTTCAGAAAGGTTCCCTGGGCCATTCCTCTTGGACTCAATGGCCATCTCTAAGTGTCATGTGACAAATTTATTTTTTTTTTTAATTTTTAGGCAGCTGGGATTAAGTGACTTGCCCAGGGTCACACAGCCAGTAAGTGTCAAGTGTTTGGTCTGAGGCCGCATTTGAACTCAGGTCCTCCTGACTCCAAGGCCAGTGCTCTATCCACTGCGTCACCTAGCTGCCCCCATGTGACAGATTTCAGATATTTGCTGGAAACTTATTTCTAGCAGATCATGTGAAAAATTCTTGCCTTACAGGCAAGTTTAACTTTAAAAAGATATAGAAAACAGCAAGAATTATTGCATTGTGCTTAATTCTTTATTTGGACGCAATGGGAGTTGCCCAGGATCACATAGCTAGTAAGTATCTGAGGTCATATTTGAACTCAGGTCCTCCCGACTCCAGGGTGGATACTCTATCCATCACACCACCTAGCTGCCCCAATTGTGCTTAATTCTGATGGATAAGGAAGAGCAAGTTAGTGAAGCGGAAGTCATAGGAAACTTGTATAATATGATGCTGGCATTTTAGAATTTATAATGGGGATATTTAGGCACATACTGTGGATTTTTACTAAAGCAGATTTTTAAATGTTCAGGGAAAGAGCCTCTGAAAGGGACTAAAAATTAAGGAGGGATGAGACTTTCGAAAGCAAAATTCGAATAATGTAAGTATGAAGATCTTGATGAAGAAGATGGGAAAGACATTTAATGGAATAGATGAGGATGCACAAGATGATTTCTGGTAAGCCCATATTTTTTAAGTGACATATAAGAAGATATAAGAGATAACATAATTTAGGACCAAGGGTAGACATCAAAGACAAATAAGAATAAATGAAGGAATACCAAGAAGGGTAAAACCAAGAAGGAAGATGTAGCTTGTTTAAAAAATGATAAAGATAAAAAGAAATTCTAGTCTTTTAGAGGTGGGTTTAAAATAACAAGAAGAAAATTCATAGGTCCGCTGCTTATAGCAGAAGGGAGATATATTAACAGATGGCAGAGAAAGAATACTCTTCAACTTTTATTTTGTTTCATTATTCAACAAACTTTTATTACTTTGCAACTTTCTAATACGCACTTATCTTATAATGTTGTTTATTATAATGTGTTTGTGTTACATCTCCCTAGTAGATTATAAATTCCATTAAGCCACGGACCTAACTCTCAAAAAGAAACAGTAAGGGAGCATTTAACTTCTGTAAATGAGTCTCCTTGCAATATTAATTACATTCTAGGATATTAAAAATGTTGCAGATATGATCACTGAAACCCTGGTAGGATTATGAAGGCAATGCTCAACAGCTGGCTGAATGATCATGTCCAAAGCATATGGACGAATGAATGCATCCCTGTCACCCAAAAAAGACACTTAAGATGGTGCACCATCAGGTGATATATGTTGTTGAACATTTACATCAGTGACCCAGATAAAGCCATGCTAGCCATTTAAGGCACCAACTAACAAATCTGCAGATGACAGAAAGATGAAAAGAATATAAGTGATAGATGAAAGAGGTTCTGGAAAAAATAGAAAGATGAACTGAATTAAAAAATATGATAAGGATAAATGAAAAGTTTTGCTGTTGGTTTAAAAAATAAAGTCAGTGGCAGGAATACAGAAGAGAGAAAACATAGCTTAATAGCAGTTCATGTGAACAAGATCTAGGAATTTTCACTAATGGCAAGACTCAATATGAATCTTATTGATACCAGAATATCTGATGTAAATTTAAGATAACCTCACATTGTGTTTAAAACAAAGAAGGTGGTTGTTCCAAAGTTCTGTATCCAGATTAGGCTAGCATGGTGAGGGACTCAAAACTAACAAACATGAAAAAATTGATAGAACTGGAGATGTTTATCTTGGATAAAGGATAAACAAGTTTCTTTAGAGAAGATTTAGGGAAACATGATCATTATGTGCAAGTTATGTGAGGGGCTATCGTGGAGAAGAAGAATTCTATATTTACTATGCTTCATTCCAGTGAAAGTTGCAGGGAGGCAGATTTCAGTTAAATATTAAGGTAGAACTTCCTAATGATCAGATTGGTCAGATTGAGATCTTAGTGGAAATGTTTAAGCAGAGGCACAGAAATTTGTCCAAATGCTAATTGTCTTCTAACTTTAAAGCATCTTCACACTAAGCCCAGGTCATTTACATGTTTCTACACGATTATAAAAAAAACTAAGAAAAATAATGTAGAAATCTGTTTCTGTGTGCCTTGTTGCTTGTTTAAACATTAAATAGCAATATATTTTAAAACGGAACAATACTTTGTAGTAGAATTTATGTAATGTATTATGTCAATCTTAGTTTGAATATAGGTCTAAAATGAACAAAGTTAAATGCACCAGCTTAAGGGTGGATCATTTTGTACTTTAGGAAATAAATGATATAATGTTCTAGAAATCAGTATCTTTCTTTCTAGATCACTGTAACGTTACAGGTATAATGATAATATTCCCTAAAAGAAATTCAATACTGGGGCAGGTAGGTGGTGCAGTGTATAGAGTACCAGCCCTGAAGTCAGGAGGACCTGAGTTCAAATCTGGCCTCAGACCAAACACTTGACACTTACTAGCTGTGTGACCCTGGGCAAGTCACTTAACCCCAACTGACTAAAAATAAAAAACAAAAAGAAATTCAATCCTACAGTTAATATTGCTATTTCAAGACTTAAGAAACAAAAAAGATAGTATGGTTAGAAAATGTGCTACTTGATAACAAAACAGCTTATATTGTTTTCTTACTAGGCAGAATGGTGTAGCATATTTTGAAGAGTTGGGTTCAAATCTTGCTTCAAATACCTACTAGCTCAGTCATCCTATACAAGTCAAGAGGCAACCTTCCCTGTACCTCTTTTTCCTCACCTGTAAAATAAGGGAGTTGGACGTGATGGTTCTAAAACCCTAAATTTATGATTCTATTAAAATCCCACAGTACTCTCCTTTTCTGTTGTAGTTCTTGTCCTTGATGTTGCTAACAAGACTTCTATCAATGTTCAATAACCTACAGTGGTTCCATACTTCCCTTTTAGGTGTTTAAGGTCAATGTCACTATTCATTGTACCCCATATAAATTATGCTTTTTTCTTGCTTATCTGGAATTTTTTTCTCATCCTCTCCACCTATCTTAATATTATCTTCCTTAGAAGTGCTGCTCAAATTCAACTTCTTTGACTTCTCTACTCACAACATTACTTTTTCTCTTCAATGAACTGCACACTTAAAGGTCATTTATACAATAAATAACTATTTATTGACTAATATTGAACCTTATTTTCCTGCTATCATTTAATCCTCATGACTCTTATAGAAGTGTGGTATAAGGGATAGATTGCTGGGCTTGGATTTCAAATCTTGGCTCCTATTCTTTTTAGGTAATTGACCATGGGCAAGTCATTTCTTCATTTCTCTAAGTCTGTTTCTTCATCTGTAAAGTAAGTATAATGAAACCTATAGCACCTAAACTGAAAGGCCATCCAGAAGATAAAATGAGCCAATATATATAAAATGTTTTAAAAACTTAAGTGGCCATATAAATAGCTATTATTTTTGTGATTTCATTCATTCATTTCCACTATATACCTTCCTAATCTTCATAAGTAACAGCTCAATCAGCTTTGGCTCTACTGTCTTAAGAAGGAGGTTCTCAGCCCTGAGTGAGGCATATTATACTTTCTATTCTTTTTTCTAGGGCTGGTTTCCCTTATGCCCAGTCTCATGGATTAGAATCTGAATGAGAATATGGAAGGAAAAAGGCATTTTAATAAGTATGATTCTTCAGGCAGCTAATACTGAGTTCATTCAAAATTTTATCAAGTTCATCAACTTTGAAATTTTGGCAAGTGAGGTGAGGAAGTTTGTACCCACTAAATAACTAAGTAATTAAGAATTCATTATTCACTAGCAATAGTTCAAAAGTGATCACCTCTCTTACACATCATCTCACAATCCCAACCAAGAGATTTTAAGTTCAACAATAGAACTCTACAATGTATTTGGTTGGCATCTATAATACTGCAATGTGTGGAGCAAAATCAACCTTAAAAATTCAAGGTATGGTAAGGTGGAATATCAAAATAACCTAGAATCATGGATTTGGAAATAGAAGGAACCTTTCATCTAATTCAACCCCTCTAATTTTATAGTTGAGGAAACTGAGGTCTGGGGATGTTAAGTGACTTTCCCAAGGTCACATAAATGCTAAGCAGCAGACCCAGGATTTGAATTTAGTTCCCTTGATTTCAAATCTAATGCTCTTTCCACTCTAATACAGCCAACAGAGGGAAACAAATTGGCATCTCAGTTAAATTCTTTTTCTTTTAAACATACTTAGACACATAGAACTATAATACCTTTTAAAAAACTGCACAATTTATGATTAATGTAATACCATCTTGTTATAATTTTGTTTACTCTAAAGGAAAAAACCACATACTACATTCTGTGTTATCATTCGTTTTTAAAACAATTGAGATAATCAAAAAATTTCAGAATGAGTTTATTGGTTTAAGTTTACTTTCATATAGCCAACGTAAATTTAAACCTGCATTTAACAAATAACAAAAATATTTTCTGAGCTCACTCTATCAGTTCTTAAGGCTATAAAAAGGCCCTGGGAATTGTTGAAGAGGTCATCTAGCTCAGACCTCTGTTTCCAAGAAAGTCAGTTCTTGAACCAACTCAGAAAGACAACTGGTTTCTTAATGCTTAAAAATGTATGAGGAAGGAGCCTATTCTAAAATCTCCTTTAGTAATATAAATATATATATTAGCATTTCATAGTCCTTTCAGTCTTTCAGTTCCTCTAATATCTAACCTAAATCTTCTTTGCTTCATGTGAAACCCCATTTTTGTTTGTTTCTTCTACCTTTATAGGAAATGGAGAACAGCTGTTCAGCATCACCAATATTCTCATATATTTTCTAGACAATTATGTCCCTCTTTGGTCAGTTCTTCTTCCGGCTAAGTAACCACAATTCCTTTAGCCTTTCTTATTTCCTAACCCTTTAATCATTTTTATTGCTTTCTTCTGGACCTTCTCCGAATTTCTTACAGCTCTCAAGAAGCAAAAAGCAAAACTATACACCAAACTATAATAAAGGTCAGCCTTTCATTGCATTTAGATAGTCTATAGTAATTGCAAATATACAACCCTTAATCTTTGCAATTGGCCTTGCATGTTTGCCTCAATAAATAACATTTGCTATTCAGATATATAGAAAACAGTAACTATTTTATAGAAATCTTTCATTAATAATGTCAATAATATACTTTTCTACATGAATTTATAAAAGTTATCTTTCAGCTTTCTTTTATAAGTTACTCAAGCCATATTTGAAGCAGGTTGATGGCACAATGGATAGAGTACTGGGCCTGGAATCAACAAAATCTGAGTTCAAATCTGGTCTTAGATACTTACTAGTTGTGTGACCCTGGGCAAGTCACTTACCCTTGTTTGCCTCAGTTTCCTCATCTATAAAATGAGGTGGAGAAGGTAATGGCAAACCACTCTAGTATTTTTACCAAGAAAATCCCAAAAGGGATCAGGAGAGTTGGACATGACTGAAAATGACTAAACAACAAACCCTATTTATATTTTGAAATTCTTAAATGAAACTCAGAATATTTGTACCTAAGAATAAACAATTTCTACAAACGTTTACGTAGAAGTTCAGAAATATTACCTTTCCAATCAATACAGTCCACTTTAAAATTGGAATTTCTACATTTCTAGCTCCAAATGGCTTAATTGCTAATACATAGTATTAGTATAGTATAATAATAATTATAGTATGGCTATAAATGAAAGTTACTCAATATTAAAAAGGGGATTGGGGGATTTGGAAGGGGGTAGGGAAGATTCTCAACCATACTTATCTGGTCTGGGAAAAGGAAGACTAAAAAGAGAAATAAAATGAAAGAATATTTCAAGTAAACTCAAGAAACTTAGGTCAGAGTAAGAATAAGGAAGAGTCTGAAATCAAATTAATGTAAACAAAATTAATAGTAGAGGCCAAACTGACTTAAAAGACAAAAAGAAAGGTTGAAGTAAATACAAAATAATAAAATGTAGACAACAATTCTAAAAGTTAATGGTGTGAATGGATTAAACTTGCTAAGAAAACAAAAAGAGTGGGAGAATTGAAAATAAAGACCAACTGCTATACACAAGAAAGTAATTTAAAAAAATAACAACAGAAAATTAGGGAATGGAATGAAATTAGCATTCAGTCTAAAAAAGATGGTGTTTGAAAAAGGAGTTGCAATCTTGACCAGAAAAGGCAATAATAAAAACTCAGAAGGCCAAAGAGAGATGAGCAAAGAAATTCCATTACATTTACAGATATCACATAAGTAATAAAACAATGTCATTTTAAAGAATAACATACCAAATTATAGCCTAAAAACTCTTAAAAATAACTGAATTTCAGAAGATAGTTAAATTAACATACTTTCAGGAGACTTTAATATTCCTCTTTCAAAGCTAGGTTAGTCTAAGAGAAAGATAAATATACATTATTATCCTGTCTAAAATAACTCCCTATGTAGAAATTCATACCTGAAAGAATAATGAACTTAATAATGATGCTTTTAATGACACATCTACTCTTTCTGAAGAATGATAAACCAGTTCTTGTTCCATAAAGAATTTTCAACACATAACCAATAGCCAGGAAAAGCCTTTACCAGTATTGTTAAATAAACAATGAAGGGATATCACACTTTTGAAAGTTTAAAATTGTAAAAGATAATATTTACCTTGAGAAAGAAAGCTCAGGGTCAAGCAACAGCAGAACATGCTTTCCTCTCCTTGTGATCTAGCACTAATGGCAGGCTGGTCTGGATATATTATTCTTAGTTTTACTGAAACATTTGAAGAGAGTCAGTCTAGACAAGTGCATAGAGAGCCAGGCTCAGAGTCAGGAAAGCAGAGGTTCAAGTCCTGACATATATATGTATGTATGTATGTGTATATATATATATATATATATATATATACTCATGTGATCCTAAGCAGTGAATTCTCAATGTGTCCAGGTAACTTTCTAAGACTTAACATTGCAGAAGAATTACATATCATCAGTGGTTAAAAGTTTCCTCACTAGGAACTACCTACAGTAGACCAGAAAAAAATGGAGATTTATGACTTATTCTGAGTATTATGTTATTGTAAAATTTTAATTTTCTCCTTAAACCTACAATCTTTAAAAGCTTATGAAATTGTAGGAGTCAGGCAGCTTGGCAGTGCAGAGGATAGAGCTCTGGCCTTGGAGTCAGGAGGACCTGAGTTCAAATCTGGCCTCAGACATTTGACACTTACTAGGTGTGTGACCTTGGGCAAGTCACTTAACTCTGATTGCCTCACCAAAAAAAAAAAAAAAAAAGAAATTGTAGGAGTCAATTTTATTTGTTCTTGAGGCCAATTGCTTTCCTCTATGATAAGACATTTCCAATTCTATAATGTAAATCAATGAAAAATTAGCTTTGCTGACATACTTTAAAAAGCACAGCTATTAAGTAAGAGAAATATATTCTAATTTTATTATTAAAGCATGATTTGGAAAAAAAATTCCACGATAACCTATCTTGGACTTTACCTAAATGTACTGGACAGAAAAGGTAATCTAATCAGGTCACTTTAGCTTTATGATTCAATTATATGTCAGTTCATCTTTTCCTCCTATACTTTCTTTTATGTTTATCTAGGGTGGCTCTTTTAATTCATTATTTTATATTTATGTGGTAAGTAAATGTACACTGTACTTCAAAGAGCACAATCTGACATCTAAGTGTTCACTAAATGATACAAACATAATATCCCTTTTGAGAAATATATGTTACCAATAAAGGGCTTAAAGCTGATTGATTGTTTTTTCTTCCTTAGGAAGTAATAGTACTGTATATTTTTTCATACAACAATCTATTTTGGATAATAGCCATTTTTTTAAAGGGAAGCAATGAATGTATTATGCCTTTATATCATCATCACTTTTTGTTATGCTATGAATTCCTATGGTAGGGCTTAGTAGTTAATGTATCTAGTTGATCCAGTCCATACTTCCTAGAAATATCTAATAATCAAAATCACACTGGGGTGTTATTTATATATAGTACTTCCTGTCTATCTTAAATCTGCACAGGAAGTCTTAGTTTTCAGACAGTATTTCTTTTCTGGAGAAAAAAAAATCATCCAGAGATAAATGTGTGTGAGGTCTTGGTCTTTGCTCTGCCTTGGGCATTATATTGTACTTTTGTAAAGAAAAGACAGTAGCACATTGAAGTTCTTGATCTTAGGGATCTGGAAGTGGAAAGTACCAGGTGCAACTGAATAATTTTACATTAGCACTTTATGTTTCTCTTGTCACCTATTAAGACTATATTTTTCCATGCTTCATTTTAGAGATAGTTTTATAACTTCAATTGTTTTTTAAAAAATTGTTAATCTGAATGTTGTCGAACTAGAGACCCTCCCTACATGGATATATGTACATACATCCTAATGCAGCCTTGTAAAGATTTAGAAAAATCTATAACACTAAAAAAATTATCAAGCACTTGCTTTTCCATCCTCCTCCATTTCACCTCTCATTACCAACTTTAATTTCTCCTAGAGATATTTATCTCTTGTTTCTCTTAATGAAGAGTGTAGAGGTTAGTACATGTAGACAGCTTTACTCAAGTTCACATAAACATAATAATTTCCATGATAATCTAACAAGACAGATACAATATAAGTAGTTTTCAACTCTACTCAACATCCAAACCCTCAAAATCTTTGAGGCCCTAGCTAAATGGGCATATTTGCATCACTGATTTTGAGAAAAAAATTGAATTTCACAAGAATAAAAATTATTCTATGATAATTAAAAAATAGCAAAACAATTAAATATTACTAGAAATTAAAACTTTTCAATTCAAAATACAATAGTACATAGATTATTGTTGTTAAGTGACCCTTGTTAGTGGTCAATATCCTTACAAAAGTTGACTTATATGAGATCAGGATTTATATAGCTTATAAATAAGTGGGTGTTTATTCATATTATCAAAAATAGCTTGCTTTTAAAAAAGGCAAATTAAGTGTTGGTTTATATGATGAAAGAAAGGAAATAAACATTTATTAGCAGAAAAGGAATGACAAATGGATCTATCTATATAAGGCTATTCCCTTATTGGAGAAATGTTTAAAGCATATCTTAAAAATATGCCATATTTCATATGGCAGTTGACTGATCTAATTCCAGAGTCCTTGTAGGTAGAGAAAAAAAACTCCAGTCAAACAAAGAAATCTCTTACCTTATTTTTTTTTTTTTATAAGAGCATAGATTTAGAGCAAGAAAGAACTTAGGAGATAGGTCAGTACAAACCCCTCATTTTACCAAGGCCCAGAGAAGTTGTGATTTGCCCAAGGTCACATGCATAACAAATTAGAGTTATGATTTGGATCCAGGTCTTCTGACTCCAAATACATCTCTCTACCACACTATTCTGTAATGACTCAGGGACAAGATGAATAAAAGTTAGGCTTCTATAATATAATTTAGTTTATTAGCATGTTAGTAGCATGTCCATAATTTAGTTCTCCTAAGATTTAAACTTTAATTGCTGCAAGAAATTCCAGCTCAACAAAACTTTAATTTAATTCCACAAATATTTGATAAGCTTCTATTATGTGCAAGGTATTGTCCCAGGAATTAGGGATGCTAAGACAAAGGAAGAAATAATCCCTCTTCATAAGTAGTTTATAGTTTAG
>NW_020955033.1:39538092-39546980 GCF_900497805.2 Vombatus ursinus | reverse complement strand
TTTTATTTTTAGGCAATTGGGGTTAAGTGACTTGCCTAGGGTCACACAGCTAGTAAGTGTCCACCTAGCTGCCCCTACTACTACTCCTCCTACTACTCCTCTTCCTACTACCACTACCACTACTACCTCTCATTTCTATAGAGCCTTAAGATTCACAAAATAGTTTAGGTATATTATCTCATTAGTTCTTCACAACAATCCTATGAACTTAAGTTCTGTTATTATCCCCATTTTACAAGTGAGGAAATTGAGACAGAAGTTAAGTGATGTGTACAAGGTCACACAGAACCTGAATTAATATTCAAATCCTCTGATTCAAAATCCAGCACTCTTTTCACTAGGCGATGCTACCTCCCCAACATGACATAAATGGAATATATCTGTAAACATCTTAACTATAACAGGGAGGGGGGTCTGTATACATTCAGTCATCAGAAATTATAGCATTTTAGGAATTTCTCATATTCATGTCTCTGAAAAGTTGTGTAACTAAAATTTTGGTACTAGATTCTTATGGGCCCATTGATTTATACATGGAGAAATCCTTTATATTCTTTTTTAATTAAATTGATGTTAACTTCTAATATTTATTATCTTTACATTTTCTGTTATTCTGGCCTCCCCATAGAGTAGCTTAGATTTATTAAATAAGATATCTGTAAAATGCTTAGTACAGTTCATGGCTTATAGTAGGTAATTAACAAATGCTTATTTCCTTCCTTCCATCATATAAACCTAATTTAATTTGCCTTTCTATAAAGCAAGCTACTTTTGATAATATATAAACACTGACTAATTAATGTGCTATATAAGTCCTGACCGTCTCATAAGTTTTCTTTAGTAAGTACACTGATCATTAATAAGGGTCCTTAGTATCTACCAAAAATAATCCATGTACTATTGTATTTTGAATTTAAAAGTTTTCATTTCCAATAATATTAAATTGTTTCTGTTTGCAGATAGTTAAGCACATTAAAGTTTTTGCATTTGAGACACTTTACTTAATTACATATATAGTAATACTTTTGTAGGTCACCAAAGGAAACCTGAGGTGCTGGGAGTACCCAGTGAACCCAGGGGTCAAGATTTCTAAGGAAAGGAGTAGAACTATCGTATCCTATATGACTGAAGTCCACAAGGACATGAGATTTAGAAGCTGCCAGAGGCTTTAAAGTTGTTAAGATGGCTTCCCAGCCAGAGAGACATTTTTTTTTTACTCTCTAGTTTGATAAATTTTCTTTAGCAAAAATCACATATAAATGTTCTTGGTAAATGTTGCTTCACTATCTCTAAATCTATGAGACTTCAAAGCACAACATCAAAATATGATGTTTTAAAGAAGTGGAATTCACAGAAAGAATTTGGAAGGACCTCAAGGTCATCTAATCCAGTACCCTTCCCATCCAGCAGGCATACATTTAAGGCATGACAAGCAGATGCCTTACTTTTAAAGATCTTCAGCAGATTTCTTCTTTGCATCTCCTCAGTTTCAAAACTGAAATAACCTTTCTTCCTTGTCTTTTACTACATTAAGTTATTGAGTCCTCTATCAGGTTGCATACCAGTGTCTTTTAATAACCCTCTTTTTGCTTTAAGACAATTATTACTAAATCTTTATGAGTCTTCCCTTTTTTAGGTTAACCCCTTACACATATCTGAATAAACTTCCAATTATTCTGGTTGTAGTATTCACTTAAAAAAGTAACTACCAGGTATGCTAATATATTTGGTATAGCTGTGAAATGGTCCAACCACTGCAGAAAAAAATTAGAATTATGCCAGAAAGGCATTGAACAGTTCATACCCTTTGACCCAGAGATCCCACTATTGGGCATATATCCCAGGGTGGATAAAGGCAGAAAAGTACCAAGACATGATGAAAAAGAATCCCTATTACCATTAAGAAGAGATTCCAATTGATTCCAAGGACTGCCATGAAGCAGAAAGATTTCGGAGGATCCAGAGGTCCCTAATCCCCTCTTTATCCCCATTTCTCCTTCTCTCAACTAAATTCCACCTGTTGATGTTTTATTCTGTTAGCTCAAGAATTTGAACTCCACTATAATACAGACATCCCTGAGACTGATAACATTTCAAGTTGTTAGCAATCAAGCCTCAGTGAAGAGGCTCAGGAGGTGAGGGAGAGAACCAGGGAAGGAAGGATCTAATGAAAGGAGTTGGGCTTAGGGGTGACATTTAGTAATAAGGAGGAATGGGTTCCCAAAGGTAAACCACTTACTTCACAATTTTGCTTAGAGACAAGCCTGATTGAATCTTCAACAGGACAAATTCTTAGATTTTACTATTCGTTGTAATTTCAGTCCCCTTTCTAACTAAGATACTTCTGGATGATTGCTAGTAGCTGTGTATGATCTGGGCTGATTGGAATAGTTTTGATGAATTGCCATGTTTATCTGTAAGATTAAATATTTACTTAAAAAAGTAATCAAAGGGGCAGCTAGGTGGCACAGTGGATAGAGCACCGGCCCTGAAGTCAGGAGGACCTGAGTTCAAATCCAGCCTCAGACCAAACACTTGACACTTTCTAGCTGTGTGACCCTGGGCAAGTCACTTAACCCCAACTGCCTTAAAAAAAAGTAATCAAGTTTTTATAAATTCCTGTTATAGTATTTTAGTATTTATGAAAATAGTTGAAAATTGAAAGGAAATTTAGTTCTTACACTTGATAAAATATTTTTGTTACTTGTGATAGATATAATTTTTTAAAAAATCAGACTTTTGCTCTGAAAAAAGGCCCTAGATATCATGGATCAATAATATCAAACCAGCACACATCAACAAATCCCTAAACAAATCCACATGTACATGATTGCATTTCACATCAGGGAACAGACCTCTGTTCCAAGTTCCTGTGGGCTAATTATAAACAACAGAGAATTAAAAGAAAATTAGAAAAATTAAGAACAGAACTTTGTCACAGAGATATTTTAATGTATTATTTCTGAAAAAAGAAATTAAAAAAAAACATGCCATCATAGATGGCAAGAAAGGAGGATAGAATTAGAAGGGGTATTAATAAGAAAGGACAAATGTTCATAAAACAATATACTGGTTTTGTAGGTCACAGCTATTAAACGTGACTTTATCAATCCAATAAATTGCCTCATAATTATTTTTTAATGATGCTGCAAAAAACCTAATATTGATATTTCTTGTCTTAATTTTGTGAGTTATTACATTAACTTTTTATCTCATGATGTAATCCCTACCTGAAGTCATGTTGGGGAGATGAATATAATTATTACAGTACTCATGCAAAGAAAGCTTGGCATGTGAAAAAAAAGGGCGTGATACAATTATTTTTCCCACCCTCCACTCAATGCTTTCCCTAATCACTGAATCGGCATTGCCTCAGTCAAAGTGAGAATTTAGCTTAAAAGACATTAGCTTAAAAAGGCTGAGGTCTCCCACTGCATTGTGGGCCATCTCCAGTTGTCCTGACCTGAATCTGGCCACCGGATCCAGATGGCTCTGGAGGAGAAAGTGAGGCTGGTGACTTTTTACAGCCCTCCCTCATTTAAATCCAATTCATTTGCAAGTCATGACATCATCTTCCTGATGTCATGGTCCTCTTCAAGAACAAAGGACACACCACAACCACAGTGCTTTCCATTTTAATGTTGACTGTATTTTAGTATATGAGAGACTACATGTGCAAATAAACTAGATTTTTACCAAACTTCCAGGATGTTCAGAGATAGTTAATATTGTATTGAAAAAAAAATACCTGTTGTACACAGTTATTTCTCCCAGTCAGACTGCAGGGATACCTCACATAAGGTTGTGAAACTAATTCCATTTAACAACAATCTACACATCTAAAGTGCTTTGTAAAAGCATTTCTTTCTTCTGAATACATGAAATTGAAAAGCAGTTACAGTAAAAAAAATCAATGCAATTAGGATAATAAGGGTAAAAAAGGAAATGGTAAAAATGTTTCAACCAATATTTCTGATAAGGGGCTTATATCTAAGAGACATAGGTAACAAACAAAACATATAAACCCAAGGGGCAGCTAGGTGGCTCAATGGATAGAGCACCAGCCCTGGAGTCAGGAGGACCTGAGTTCAAATCCAGCCTCAGACACATAATACTTGCTAGCTGTGTGACCCTGGGCACAGCCCCATTGCCTAGCCAACAAAACAAAAACAAGAAACATATAAACCCAAGAACAGTTCCCTAATGGATGTCATCAAAAGATGTGAACAAACTTTTTAAGAGAATTATAAACTATTAGCAGCCATATGAAAGAGGTCTCCAAATCATTAATAATAGAAATGCAAATCAAAACAGCTCTGAGATTTCTCTTCACACCCAGCAAGTTTCCAAAAAGGGGAAATGGCTAATGTTGGACAGACTATGGACAGACTGGTACTACAGTAATACTCTTACTGGTGGAGCAAAGAATTAGTCCAATCATTCCAGAAAACAATTAGCCTAAGAAAGTGACCAAAATGTCCATAACTCTTTGATTGAAATATCTCCTTGCTAGTCATATACTCTACGCAGGTCAAAGACAGAAAAGTTTCATATACAACAAAATATTCATAATAGCAACTTTGTGGTAGCAAAAAAAAAATTCCAAAACTGGAAACAAATTAGATGCCCATCATTTGGGGAACAGCTAAACAAATTGTCATACATGAATGTAATGTAGTAGTACAATGGTAAAAGCAATGACAAATATAATGATTGCATGGGAAGACTTACATGGACTGATGAAGAGTGAGGTAAACAGAACCATACAATGATTACAATAATGTAAATTAAAAGAACTCAAACACACCCCCAACAATCCAGCTTCCAAACCTGAATTATAATGATCAAGAATATCCCAGGAGAAGAGATGAGAAAATGCATTTCCCTATCTTTTTGGGGGAGTAGGGTTAGGACTGATGGGCTATATGTGTAGAACAATGCACATACAATTAGACTTAGTTGATGTGTTAATTAATTTTGCTCAGCTGGTTTTTCTCTTTTAAAAATTCTTTTTTAAAATAAGCTTTTCCTCTTTCTTTGGTCTATAACTTTTTATATGCAATTTCAAATTGCTTTTCAGAATAGTTGTACCCATTCACAGGTCCACCAACAGTGTGTCAATGTATCTGATTTCCCAAAGTTGCTCCAACAATTATCATTTTTCTTTTCTGTCCTCTTTGTCACTTTGATGTGTGTGAAGTAGAATCACAGAAGTGCTTTAATTTGCATTTCTCTAATTAGTAGTCATTTGGAAGATTTTTTTTCCTATAGCTCTAGACAGCTTGAGTTTCTTCTATGGATCTTTCTATGGTGGCATAAAACAAACTAGGAGTTAATGTAATACCCATCAATTGAGAAATGACCGAATAAGTTATGGTGTATGTGATGGAGTGAATGTGATGACTAATATACTATAAATAATGAGGAAATAGATGATTTCAAAAAAACATGAAAAGATACATGAATTGATACAGAATGAAGTAAGTAGAACCAGAAGAATAATTTATACTATAATATCTGTGTTATAAAAATGAACAATTTTGAGGACTTTTACAAGCCAATAGAGAATGAAAAGAGAACCAGAAGAGTTTATACAGTAACAACACTATAAAATGGTACTACTTTGAAAGATATAAGAACTACGATTAATACACAGACAATTAAAGATTCTAGGAGACTGATGATGAAACATAATTTCCACTAAAAAGAAGTTATGGATTCAGAATCACACACACACATGTATGTACGTATGTGTGGGTGTACATATATATGTATATTTATGTACAGTCACTGAGAGAATTTGTTTTGCTTTATTATTAATATTTCTTACAAGAATTTTTTTTCTTTTTCCAATGAGGTGGAGGTGGAGAAGGAAAATAGATTTCTGTTAATTTTTTTAATAGTATGGGCAGCATGCTACAAAAGTGAAATGTTGCATGCATTTTCAGATAAGGTCATTATTCTAAGTTTTACTTAATGTTTACTTTGTTACAAGACACTTCTCATGAAGTGAGAGCAATCTGCAAAATCTGTAATGTAAAAACAAAACACATCAACAAAACTTAAAAAGATGATAAGCAATGGCTCACTAGTTAGGGGAGGGGGGAATCATTTAGAAAAGAAGATGACGTAAAAACAAAAGATATAAAAAATTTAAAACTTTTTCTTCACAACAAGTCTATAAAATTGAGTGGTAGTATTATTATACCAATTTAAGGATAAGGAAATTGAAGGTCAGGGAGAGTAAAAGATTTGTCCATTGGTCACACAGGCAACTCAAAGTTGGAATCTGCATTTGAACTCAGATCTTCTGGCTCTGGGGCAGCCAGGTGGCCCTGTGGATAGAGCCCCAGGCCTGGAGACAGAAAGACTCATCTTCATGAGGTCAAATCCAACCTCAGATGCTTACTAGCTGTGTGTCCCTGGGGAGGCTGTTTCACCTTGTTTGCCTCAGTTTCCTCATCTTTACAATGAGCTGGAGAAGGAAATGGCAAACCACTCCAGTATCTTTGTCAAGAAAACCCTAAATAGGGTCATGAAGAGTACAACACAACTCAAATGGGACTGAACAACAACTTTTGGCTAAAGGAAAACGCTCACCACCCTTCAATTCTGTTTCATATATTATAACTCGATGCTCCACTATCAAGTCACAGCATTTCATTTTAACACCATTCTCTTGATAGCTATTAAGATTTATAACACTATTCCCAACTTCCTTAAGGCTGTTTTCAGTTCTAAGTCCTTTGCATTAAATAGAGTCTAACAAGCTTCCATCCCAACCTCCCTCTAGCACTCCTTGCTACTGCTAAATGAGACTAAATACACGAGAAGATGATCTTCAGATAACCAGGTAACTTGCCCACAAACCATGTAGTTTTATGAAGTGGTTGCAAAGAACTAGCCCCATAACCCCTAAATCACTCACTCAAACCTCTTTCTATTGTACTGGAAGACTCATTCAGTGCTTAACTCCCCACTCACACAGAGTAGGCAATGAAGAAGCGCTTACTGATGCCAACATTGTACTTTGATCTATGGGGTAAGAATCACAGAAGGTCAAGATTGGAAGGGGTCTTAGAATAGTAAGATATGGTTATAAAAGACACAATAAACTTAAGAATTTTAGGAAAATGTAGTAAGGAAATATATCTAACAGAAAATTCTTTGAAGAGGCTTCATAAAAAGTCATGCCTAATAATAATAATAATAATAACTAATAATTTTTAGTGATTTAAGGTTTGCAAAGCTTTTTACAAATATCTCATTTTATCCTCACAACAGCAATGGGAGTGTGTGCTATTACTATATAATAGATATAACTGATAAGGATACTGAGGCAGGCAGTTGTCACAGTTGGTGTTTGAGGCTAGATTTGAACTCAGGTCTTCCTGACTCCAACTCCAGCATTCTAATAGTTTTATCCTAATATTTTTCATTAATTCTGGAAAAAATAGAGGAGTATTTCAGTAAATTCTCCATTTTCCTAAGAGTTACTTTTCTCTCAGAAGCATTCAAAATTCTTTTATATTCACAAGTAGAATGATACAATTAATTTATTGTTACATTATATAACAGAACTTCTCTTTGTGGAGAACAAAGCATGTCAGAAATATTTTTCACTTACTCTTTTCCCAGGTTTATTTGAAACTGTCTGTTCATTTCTTAATAGCACAATAGTTTTCCACTACATTCATATACCATAATTTACTTATCCATTCCCTAATTGATTAAGCACCCTTTATTTTTAAGTCCTTTGCCTCTACACAAAGAGCTGCTATAAATATTTTTCTACATATCAGGCCTTTTCCTCATTCTTTGATCTCCTTGGGGTATAGGTTTAATAGTGATATCACTGGGTCAAAGAATATACACAGTTTAGCAACTTTTGGGGCACAGTTCCAAATTACTTTTTAGAATGACTGAACCAGAATGAGCTTTACAAAACAGTGCATTAGTGCACTTGTGATCCTGTAACTTTTCCAACATTTATCAATTTTCTTTTTTTTGTCAGCTTTGCCAATCTGATGGGTATAAAATAGAACCTCAGAGCTACTTTAATTTGAATTTCTATAGTTAGTAGTTACTTGGATCATTTTTTAAATATAGCTTTATATAGCTTTATTTTATTCCTGTGAAAATTGCCTATTCACATTCTTTGACCATTTACCAATTGGCAAATAGTTCTTATTCTTTTTAAATATATTTTTATGATTCATTTGGAATAACAAAAGGTCCAGAATATCAAGGGAACTAATGAAAAGAAATGCAAGGGAAGGTGGCCTAGCCATTCCAGATCTTAAATTGTATTATAAAGCAGCAATCATCAAAACTACTTGGTACTGGCTAAGGAACAGAGTAGTGGATCAGTGGAATAGGTTAAGTATGCAACACACAGTAGTCAATCACTATACTAATCTACTATTTGATAAATCCAAAGACCCCAGCTTCCGGGATAAGACTCATGATTTGACAAAAACTGATGGGAAAACTGGAAAAGAGTATGGCAGAAACTAGGTAACCACAATCTCACACCATAAACCAAAATAAAGTCAAAATAGGTTTATAATTTAGATATAAATCTACTAAATGATACTATAAGTGAACTGGGAGAGCAAGGAATAGTTTACCTGTTAGATTTATGGAATGACCAAACAGGAGATGCAAAATGGATAATTTTGATTATATTAAATTGAAAAGTTTTTGCTCAAACAAAGCCAATGTAACCAAGATTAGGAGGGAAGCAGAAAACTGGGAAAGAATTTTTACAACCAGTGTCTCTGATAAGGGCCTCATTTCTAAAATATATGGAGAACTAAGTCAAATTTATAAGAAAGAAGTCATTCCCCAATTGATATATATGGTCAAAGGATATGAATAGGCAGTTC
>NW_020955033.1:39537720-39537911 GCF_900497805.2 Vombatus ursinus | reverse complement strand
TGACCCAGCAATAGCACTTCTAGGGCTATATCCCAAAGAGATCAGACAAATGGGAAAAGGAACTACATGTACAAAAATATATACAGTAGCTCTTTTTGTGGTATCAAAGGATTGTAAATTGAGGAGATGCCCATCAATTGGAGAATGGCTGAACAAGTTGAGGTATATGAATGTAATGGAATACTATTGTG
>NW_020955033.1:39532450-39537710 GCF_900497805.2 Vombatus ursinus | reverse complement strand
ATATATATATATATATAGCCTATATCAGATTGTGCACCACCTTGGGGAGGGAGGGGGAGAAAAACTTAATGTTCAAAAGCTTATGGAAATGATTGTTGATAAATCAAAACAAATTAATAAAAATTTTAAATATATATGTATATATTATTTAATTAAATATTTCTCAATTACATTGAGATTTTTAAACATTTACTTTTGAAAATTTTGAGTTCAAATTCTCTTCCTTCTGTCCCTCCTCCAGTCCTTGAGAAGTAAGAAATATGACATTGATAGTCATATAAAACATATTTCCATATTAGAAATGGCTCTTATTCTGGTAAATCTTCCTTATCATATCCTTAAACTATTTACCAATTGGGGAATGGCTCTTTTCTTATAAAACTGAATTGGTTCCTTATGTATCTTGTAAATGAGACCTTTATCAGAGGAATTTGCTGCAAAGATATTTTTCCCAGTTAATTCTATTTTAATCCTAGCTGTATTGGTTTTATTTGTACAAAAACTTTTAAATTTTATATGACCAAAATTGATCATTTTGTTTTCTGTGATTCTCTCTATCTCATTTGGTGAACTCTTTCCCTAGACATAGAACTGAAAGGTAATTTCTTCCTGGTTCCTTTAATTTGTTTATGACATCACCTTTTTATATCTTGGCCATGTATTCATTTGGAGCTTATCTTGGTATATGGTGAAAGATACTGGTGTAAACCTATTTTCGGTTAAGCTGCTGTTTAGTTTTCCCAGCGCTTTCGGCAAATAGTGAGTCCTTACTACAGTGGCTAGAGGTCTTTGGGTTTGTCTTACACTAGGTTACTTCATTAGTTTGCTTCAATATATTGTTCAATATAATCTGTTGCACTGATTGACCTTTCTATTTCTTAAACAGTACCAAGTTGTTTTGATGATTACCGCTTTATAGTATTTTGATATCTGGTATTGCTAGGTTGGATTCCTGCTCACTCCCTTATTATTCCCTGTGAGATTCTTGATCTTCTTGACCTTTTGTTCATTCAGATAAATTTTATTATTTTTTCTAGCTCTGTAAAGTAATCCTTTGGTAGTCTGATTACCATGGTATTGCATCAACAAATTAATTTAGGTAGTATTCCCTACTCAGGACAAATTGATATTTCTCCAATTATTTAGGTGTATATTTATTTAAAGTGTTTTATAATTGTATTCATATAGTCCCTGTGGGTATCATGGTCAGTAGACTACTAAGTTTTTTATATATTCTATAGTGATTTAAAATGGAATTACTCTTTATAGCTCTTATTGCTGGATTTGGTTGTTAATATATAGAAATGTTTATGATTTGTGTTTTTTTCTACTTAATTTTACATGACCCTGATAAAGAACTATGAAAAGTTTAATGGAGAGATCTCTTGGCATACAGTCAGAAGACTTGGACTTACATACTCATTCACCACAGAAAAATAACAACATATTAAAGTCTCAGGTTTTTTTTTCATAGAAAACACAGGAACAACTATACTACCTGCCTAGGATATTCATGCATACCTCACAATATTATTCTAAGCAAAGGGATTCAGAATTGTTACAGCAGTATATGAATGTGAATAAAGGAAAAAATAGATCTTCAAACAGATTTTAAGTCCTACTATTATCTATTAAACCAAATTATCTCATTGTGTTGTACATTAAATTATGATGATCATAGACATAGAACTGAGATGAATATTTACAGATCATTTAATCTAACCTCATTTTTGGAATAATGAAACAGAAGCCTAGAGGTTTAAGTAACTTTACAAACGTCAGATGATAAGATACTTCCTTGGCTTTTATGAAGATTCAAGAAAGAAAGAAAAAAGGCACGAAAAAGACATTCCATATTTAAGGCAAAGTTCACAAATATTCCACATTTGATTTGGAATTTTACCTAGTTTATTTCTGTATTCCCCCACTAAAACCCTATCTGATTCTACAACGAATCATGTAAGTGACCCATGGATGTCTAGGTCAGTAGAGTGTAATCTCTGGGAGGTCCTTCACTAGGTTAGAAAAACCTTGAAGAACATGGGCCTAGTGATAGAATGTTGGATTATCTGAAGACCAATCTAGGTAAATTTGGAGAGGCCTAGCACCAGGCTATCTATAACATGATAAATCTCTTGGTCCCAGCAATTTTCTAAAACCATCTACTAAAATTATAGAGAGGTTGCAAATTTTAGCCTAGGAAGAGTACTAGCATTGACGAAATTGCTGAGCCCTAAAGTATCTACGTATTCTTTCCATCTTCAGTCACTCAAATCACATAGACAACTAACCATCATTATTCCCCATTTGGACCCAAATTCATGTGTCATGATTATTTCTTATTCCCATGCCAATCACCCCATCCCATGTCAGATTCACCATCAAATGAGTCCAAGTAGTTGCCGATTCTTATCAGTTTTATTTCCACAAATTCTCTTAAATCTCTCTTTCTCCCTATTTCTCCATCCCACAGCCACCATCTCAGTTCAAGCTTTATCATTTCTCACCTGGATTACCACAATAGCTTCTTAATTCTTATTCTTTTGTCTAATATCTCCCTTCTCCAATCTTTTCTCAATACAGTTACCAAAATGATTTTGAGTGACAGTTCTAACTACATACTCTATGTTTTCTTCCAACTGGACTATTAGCCATTTTCTTAATATAATTGACCATATCCTAATTTCACGTACTTGCACAAATTGTTTATATTTCTTGAAATATCCTCTCAGTTGTATATAACTCATAATTGTTGTTTTTCTTCAAGGCTCAACTCAGGTGCCACCTCTTTCATGTAGCCTTTTGGGAATCAATAATTATTTGTGCTTTCTGTTATCAATTTTTCTTGTATATATGCTCTATCTTTTCGTAAAAAATTCATCATCAATGTCTACTCAGTAAAATGGAAACTCCTTGAGGACAGTCTTTTTTAGATTTTATCTCTGGATTCCTAGTGCCAAGAAGGGTGCCTTACATAAAGGAGATGAATAATAAAATGTGTTGTTGAGTTAAATTGCAGAATTGCCTTTTTCTTGAAGCTACAGTATTGACACTGTAAAATAGACAGACTATAGATAAAACGGGAAATTATTAAAAAAATTTCGTGACTCAAAGAAGGCAACATCACTTATGTTTTCCTCCTCTATCACAGAATTGAAACAATATATAATGGTTTTCATTACGTATATTTTGTACCAGCCTTTTTGTATTTGCAAAAGCAAGGTAGTTTTCTAATTAAGAACAAAAATCATAAGCCTTTACAATATAATCTTCTTTACTCCTTAATAAGGATAAGGTAGTTATAGTTCAATTATCATGTATTGGGATTTTTCCATGTTTAGAAAATTCACTATAGTATTTAAATTTTTTGTGTTCCATTATTCTCTCTCTCTCTCTCTCTCTATATGAAAGTATTTATATATATATATGTATATGAATGTATATATGAATAAAACTTTTAAAAGCTGCTGATGTAATATAACATATTCCTAAGTAGGAGTGAAATAAATAGCTAGATTTATATAATTAGAAAATGAATATTCAAAAACTTCTATAATTCATAGCAACAATGATTTGTCAAACTGGGATAGCTATGGAAAAGAAAAGAAAAGAAGATTGAAAGTACAGATCAAAAATGACCCTAAACATTATTCCTTCATTAGGGGAAAGACTAGTGCAATATTGTTTAACTTAGATGGCTGCCTTATAGTAAAAGCTGAATTACTCAAGTGAACATTAAGCAAAGATGATTTCTTTTAAAATATTCTTGAAGTCTTTGCCTTGGAGTTAGCTCAATTTCCAATCCAACTTCTGTTACTTATCACATATTTGATCTTGGGCAAGTAACTTAACTTTTCCAGGATTCAGTTTTCTAGTTTTAAAATAGTTTGTACTAGATAATCTCAAGAGGTCCTCTCAAGCTTTAAAGTCTTTGAAATTCCTGTAAAGAAGTACTCGTCCAAGTCTGTTTAACCATGGTTTCAAAAAAATTGATAAGTCTGAAACAAACTCTTTAGTGTCATTGGTAAGCACTCTTCTTAGCATCCAAATTGACCTAAGATCTACATCTCTTTTATGTTCAAACAACCAAATGGAATTTTGGGGGTGGGTGTCTTTTTTTTCTTTAGAGCGATACATATTCTTTGTACTCATTTGTTTACTCATTCAATAAAAAGCAATGTGGCCATATATAAAGGACAAAACCTAACATAGAGGGAGAGATAAGGCATTTATACAATAGCTACAATACAGAATAGAACTTGAGTGAGTGGTACAGACACTACATAACATTAGATTTCTCGATGAAATCCAGTTGTCTTAAATTCAGTTTACACAGAACAATGGTGATTTGAGGAAGAAGAAAATACACCAGAAGCAACTGAAGTCAGGAACTCAAATGCACATGGTAAAATGGGAATTATTATGTTAAAGCAGAGCTCAGTCTCAGAGTTTCCTGGATTGATTGTTGGCAGATTTTCACAAAGATTCAGTAATTCCTCATCCTTAGAACCAAAGGGTTCTGAGACTCAAGAATTTCAGTAACAATACTCCTTGTAATTTCTTTTAACATAAATCTGCACACTCACACCCAAGAGGGAGTGTTCTATAGTGCATGGTAAACTGAATTTGAAGTCAGGAAGACTTGGGCTCAGGTCCTAGAGATAGCTAGGCATCACAATAGATAGAGAGCTAGACCTGGAATCAGGAAGACCCGAGTTCAAATCCAGTCTCAGATTCTTAGTAGTTGTATCACTTTGGGCAAATTACTTAGTTTTCTCATTTGTAAAATGGAGATAATAGCAGCACCTCCTCTAGTTGTGAGGATAAAATGAGATATTTGTAAAGCACACTGTAAATCTTAAAGATGGAAATATGCATGTATAGATATATAAATATGCAAAAGTTAAATTTGTACATACACATACTATCTATTATTATACTATCTATCTATAATACTGTCATATTAAGTCCTACTATAATAGGATGATATTAGATGCTGAGTGAAGTGAGCAGAACCAGGAGCATCGGACACCGGTAACCGCTACATTGTGCGATGATTAACTTTGATAGACTTAACTCTTCTCAGCAATGCAAAGATCTAACACATTTCCAAAAGATTCATGATGGAAAATGCTATCCACATTCAGGGAAAGAACTATAGGGTCTGAATACAGATTTAAGCATACTATTTGCTCTTTTTTCCCCTTCTGTTTTGTTTTTTTTCTCATGATTCCCCCTATTGGTTCGAATTCTTCTTTAC
>NW_020955033.1:39532289-39532390 GCF_900497805.2 Vombatus ursinus | reverse complement strand
AAATGACTAATGTGAAAATATGTTTAATAGGAATGTATATGTAGAGCCTATATCAGGTTGAATGCCATCTTGGGGAAGGAGGGGGAGAAAAGTTAAAACTG
>NW_020955033.1:39527330-39532252 GCF_900497805.2 Vombatus ursinus | reverse complement strand
AAAAGCTTATGGAAGTGAATGTTGAAAACTAAAAATAAATTAATTTAAAAAAGGATGATATTATTAAATCCTGCCTCTAACATATTATTAGCCTCTAACATATGGGTAAATCGATTACATATTTGATGCACAAGTAACTCTCGAAAAATAAGAGTCGCAGAGTGGTTGCTAGTCTGCAAGAGAGGGAGTTCCCACACACAGATTAAATAACAGGTCAAGACAAAAACAAACAAAAACAAGAAAAGATCCAACAACAGGCAGTAAACAAAAAACTCTAAACATCAAAATATACATGTGCACATACACATTCCTGTTCTTTGCTTTCAAGGATAATATTATTGATAATGATTACCACATTGTGATTATAATGATGATGAAAAGAGAGATGCATAATCAATATAGTTTCCCCACATTGAGCACAAGGTTTCATCCATTGATTATTTCTAGAATACATTAATAACTTGTTACCTAGGACTTCATTCTTGGGATGAAAGAAGACCTTCTATGCTCCCTCAAATCAAACTTTCTTGATGACCTTATACTCTGCCTATCTGTTGCTATTCATTCATCCAGCAGAGAACTACATAAAGATGTATACTTAAAAAATGTGGCTATGGTGAATTTATAATTATTTTGCATATTTGAGAACCTCTCAAATTAGAAAAGATACAAAACAGTTTATTCAATTCATTGTACACTTTACAGACCTTCTGCATGGCTCAAATGAAGGCTACTCACTAAGCATTTATTAAACACCTACTGTGTGCAAGACAGTCTGCTAAGTGTTGGGGATACAAAGAAAGGCAAAAAGAGTCTCTGTTCTGAAGAAGCCCACCAGTCTAACAGAGGAGTTAATATACAAACAAATATGTACAAACAAGACATACACAGGATAAAATAGAAATAATCTTAGGAGGAAGGCAATAGTATTAAGAGGTATCAGGAAAAGTTTCTTGTAGAAGCTGGGGATTTAATTCACCTGGAGAAAGCCAGGGAAGTCAAGAGGTAGAGATGAAGAAGGATAATATTGCAGATAATAAATGGAAACTTACTTGTATACTTTTTTCTATTTAAGTCCTAGAATTATCCATATAAAAAGATATCAGTAGTTTTTTTACTTTCTAATTGAACAATCAGTATTCGAAAGGGAAAAAGTAGGAAAAAACCTCTATTTGAGGACAACACCAGTGTCAATGCTTCAGATTTATAATGTAGTCTTATTTATAATAATAGATAATATTTCTATAGTAATTTCACACACATAACTCATGTGACTCACACAACTCATAAAGGTTAATAGTGTTAGCATTATTATCCCCAGGAAATGAACACTTAGAGACGTTGTTCAGGGGCAAAGAGCTAGGAAATGGAAGAGAGAAGACTTATATCATGGTCTTCTGATTCTTTCCAGTACACCACGGATGTCACAACTGTATGTCCAAGTTCTTTTGCAGCCTTCAAATTAAACAACCAAAATTTCAACTCTTGTAGTAATGTTTAAGTACAATAATCACTCTTCATCCTCACATTTATATGTGTATATATATATATATAGTAGTTTAAAGTTTACAAAATACATTACTCATTTCAACATTGTAGTGTAGACAGTGCAAGCATCATATTCATTTTACAAATAATAAAGCTGAAGGTTAGAGAAGGTAAGTGATTTATCTAAGATCAAACAGCTAGTAATGTTATAGAACCTGGTTTCAAACAGCTTCTCTTATTCCTAGGCTACTGTTCTCTGCTCCATATTATAAAAATAAAGTATACCAAAAAAATTTCAAGCAAATAAAAATTAATTTCCCAATATAGCCCTCAATGCTCTGTGGCATCAAACAATCACAGAGTTGGAAAGGACCTCAGAGGCCATCTAGTATACATCATATCTGAAAATAAGTCCCCTGCACTCTCAAGGCCACCTGTGGTCCTTTAGGTCCTCAAGTGCGACCCTTTGACTGAATCCAAACTTTATAGAACAAATCCCCTTAATAAAAGGATTTGTTCTATAAAACTTGGACTCAGTCAAAAGGCTGCATCCAAGGAACTAGAATGCCACATATGACCTTAAGGCTGCAGGTTCCTCACTCTTGCCTTAGCCTCTCCCTTCCGACCCATTCCATTTTGGGATGACGAACATTTACTAAGTGATCATTTTGAGCTGAGCACTGCACTAAGTGAGGGGAATACCAATACCAAACACAAACCTAGACAATACCTGCCTTCAAGGAGTTTACATGATAATGGATATCTCAAATTGCTAAGTATTCCTTCACTATATACATCATGATTAAAACAAAATCACAATTCAAAATAAGACAACTATGGAGAAAGTCACTTGAAATATAGGAAGTAACAAAAGTGACCAGTTTTTAAAAACACCTCCCCTTCCCCAAACTGGTAGCTAGTCACATGAAAGGCCAGTTACTTCTGGTGCTGCTAAGATTGTGTTAAGGTATAAGATAATTCATTAATGGGAATTCAGTCTAATTCATCATAATAACTACACTAAAGAAATTGAGGAAATTCTCAATGAAATAATATGTGATTATTTTAATGAGATAAATGGGAAATGTTTCACATCTTTATAGTCTCTATTGTTTACAAATACTCTTCTGAAAGAATAGCCTGGGCATCACTTAAGAGGAAATAGAGAAACAGAATTTGTGATTAGTTAATTTTGTCAAAGTATATTAGGATTTTTAAAAGATCAGTTAACAAAGTAAATGCAATTATGGTAATAACTATAATCATTATTGCAACTTGAACTAATTACAGTACCTTTCTTCTAAAAGTTAAGCTGTCAAATCTTTCTTGAAATTTTGAGAATTCTTCATGATTAAACATTGAATTCTCTAAGTAGTCAAAATAGCAGAATTTTCTCTTCTTTACTTCCACTTAGCCTTCTAAATCTCCTTACCTGTAGCAATTTTACAAATGTTATAATACATAATATGTGGCCCATGGGAGGTCAAATTTTCTCTGCCAATATATTTTATTTTTAAGATGCCAAGTGATTACAAAAATCAGAATTCATCCTTCAAATTTTTAAAACAAAACAAGTTTCAGTCTAGCCCTTATTCATATGACAGGAAACTAAAACATTAACATGCAGTGAACAGTATTTAGCTTTTAAAGAAAAAAAAAACAAATCTTAGGAGGATTAAAAGTTTAAAACACAAAACAAAAAATCTGTATCTCTCTCAACCCCTCCCCCAACCGTGTGTGTGTGTGTGTGTGTGTGTGTGTGTGTGTGTGTGTGTGTGAAGGCGGAACAGATATACATGATCACAGAATTTTAGAACTTAAAAGGACCATCTAGTCTAACTCTAAAGAAAATGAAGTACAAAAAAAAATACATTAATTGCTGAAGGACACACAGATTGTTAGTGAAGGCTGGAATAAGAACTAAGTTCAGCACACTTTCTCTCAACACTATGCTTCCTCCCTTCAAAATGAAAATATTTTATGAAGATCTCATATCAAGCTGCTGTGTGTATCAAAATGTCACTGTCCAAAAACTACAGGCAAATTTGGCAACCATTTCCCACCAAACTAGAAATTATCCAGATTCAATAGAATGACTCTCATTCCTTTTACTTCCAAGGATACAGTATACTTTCAGCAGATATGATTCAGTGAGCCAACTCTTGGATACAGCTCTTCTTCCCTAAGAACCAATACTGCAACATTTAGCATGGGAACGGAAGCATGGATGAGGAGAAAGGGGGAAGAGAAAGGATTAAGTAATAATTACAATGGATGACATTCATTTAATTTCCTTACAGTGAAAAACATGCTGAACTTGTAATCACCAAGACTGCAAGTTCAAATCCCACCTTGACACTAGCTGATAGTGTAGCCATTGGCAAGTCACTTAGCTTTTCTGAACCTCAATTTCTTCAGCTATAAAAAGGGAGTGATGCCATCTCTAGTACCTATCTCCCATGATCATCACAAGACTCAAGATAAAAAGCTTGTTAACACCAAAGCACTACATTAATATCAAGAACTATTGTTAGGACTATTGTACGTATCACCTTATTTGTTCTTTTTTTTTTTTTTTAAAAAGCCCATGAGTATAGGTGACAGGATGTAGATTTAGAAGAGACCTCGTGAAGCAATTGGTCCAACTCCTTATTTTACAAATGAGGAAACAGAGGTCCAGCGAGGTTAAGGGATTTTCTGAAGGTCACACATCTTCTAAGTGTCAGGCAGGATTTAAATCCGGGTTAAAAGACTGCAAATTCAGTATGTATTTTCCACTAAACCATAGTTACCCTAGCATAGGGCTAGCACCAAAATGAAACTCATCCCTTCAAAACAATACAACAACAACAACACCTTTTTAGTTTGGAGGATGAAATGCTTCAAGAAGAAAATAAATTGCAAGTACTAGCCAAAGAGTGGTTTGTTAGTCCTCATTGGTCAAGCCCTATAATAATGACCAGGAAAGAGAGGATATAAAAGTGAAAACAGCACATGTATATAATCTGCATTTATCACTTAGAAAAGCAGCATGTTCTGTTTGTGCTCCAAAAGAGAAAGTTAAAGAAAGCTCAAGGAAAATAATTTAAGTAACTAGGTACTGAAAAATAGAATATGAGGCAAGACTGATACAAGTATAATTATTTAACTTGGAAAAGACTTTGTTCAAAAGATAACAGACTTCAAAGATAGGGTGCTTACAAAGTCCTTCTGTTACTTTGACTTGTAATAATATTGCATATTCACATCAGAAACAAAATGTGAAACTACAAACATGAAAGAAAATAAAATGCAGAAAAAAGTTAACATTTCATAGTTTCAACACCACTTTCTTTAGGATGCAGTTTAGGACCCAGTTATCTTTCATTTATCTACATCAATGGAAGAGAACTGAATATTCTCAAATGGTTCATGACAAAAATTGTTTTTTTGTG